>NC_135497.1:322973565-323026272 GCF_052857255.1 Amblyomma americanum | reverse complement strand
AAGCAGCAGCAAGCGCAGCAGCAGCACAAGCAGCGAGCAGCAAGCACCGCAAGCAGCAAGGCAAGCAGCAGCAAGCAGCAGCAAGCAAGCAGCAGCAGCAAGCAGCAGCAGCAGCAGCAAGCAGCAAGCAGCAGCAGCAAGCAGCAGCAAGCAGCAGCAGCAGCAGCAGCAGCCAGAGCAGCAAGCAGCAGCAAGCAAGCAGCAGCAGCAAGCAGCAGCAGCAGCAGCAGCAAGCAGCAGCAAGCAGCAGCAAGCAGCAGCAGCAAGCAGCAGCAAGCAGCAGCAGCAGCAGCAGCAGCAAGCAGCAGCAGCAGCAGCAGCAGCAGCAGCAGCAGCAAGCAGCAGCAGCAAGCAGCAGCAAGCAAGCAAGCAGCAGCAAGCAGCAGCAGCAAGCAGCAGCAGCAAGCAGCAGCAGCAAGCAGCAGCAGCAAGCAGCAAGCAGCAAGCAGCAGCAGCAAGCAAGCAGCAGCAAGCAGCAGCAGCAGCAGCAGCAGCAGCAGCAAGCAGCAGCAAGCAGCAGCAAGCAGCAGCAAGCAGCAGCAGCAAGCAGCAGCAGCAAAGCAGCAGCAGCAAGGCAGCAGCAGCAAGCAGCAGCAGCAAGCAGCAGCAAGCAGCAAGCAGCAGCAGCAAGCAGCAGCAGCAAGCAGCAGCAGCAAGCAGCAGCAGCAAGCAGCAGCAGCAAGCAGCAGCAGCAAGCAGCAGCAGCAAGCAGCAGCAGCAAGCACAGCAGCAAGCAGCAGCAGCAAGCAGCAGCAAGCAGCAGCAGCAAGCAGCAGCAGCAAGCAGCAGCAAGCAGCAGCAAGCAGCAGCAGCAGCAGCAGCAGCAAGCAGCAGCAGCAAGCAGCCAGCAAGCAGCAGCAGCAAGCAGCAGCAGCAAGCAGCAAGCAGCAAGCAGCAGCAGCAAGCAGCAGCAGCAAGCAGCAGCAGCAGCAGCAAGCAGCAGCAGCAGCAGCAGCAGCAGCAGCAGCAAGCAGCAGCAGCAAGCAGCAGCAGCAAGCAGCAGCAGCAAGCAGCAGCAGCAAGCAGCAGAAGCAGCAGCAGCAAGCAGCAGCAGGCAAGCAGCAGCAGCAAGCAGCAAGCAGCAAGCAGCAAGCAGCAAGCAGCAGCAAGCAGCAGCAAGCAGCAGCAAGCAGCAGCAGCAGCAGCAGCAGCAGCAGAAGCAGCAGCAAGCAGCAGCAGCAGCAGCAAGCAGCAGCAGCAAGCAGCAGCAGCAAGCAGCAGCAGCAGCAGCAGCAGCAAGCAGCAGCAGCAAGCAGCAGCAGCAAGCAGCAGCAGCAAGCAGCAGCAGCAAGCAGCAGCAGCAAGCAGCAGCAGCAAGCAGCAGCAGCAAGCAGCAGCAGCAAGCAGCAGCAGCAAGCAGCAGCAGCAAGCCAGCAGCAAGCAGCAAGCAGCAGCAAGCAGCAGCAGCAAGCAGCAAGCAGCAAGCAGCAGCAGCAAGCAGCAGCAGCAAGCAGCAGCAGCAGGCAGCGCAGCAAGCAGCAGCAGCAAGCAGCAGCAGCAAGCAGCAGCAGCAAGCAGCAGCAGCAAGCAGCAGCAGCAGCAGCAGCAGCCAAGCAGCAGCAGCAAGCAGCAGCAGCACAGCAGCAGCAGCAAGCAGCAGCAGCAAGCAGCAGCAGCAAGCAGCAGCAAGCAGCAAGCAGCAAGCAGCAAGCAGCAGCAGCAAGCAGCAGCAGCAAGCAGCAGCAGCAAGCAGCAGCAGCATGCAGCAGCAGCAAGCAGCAAGCAGCAGCAGCAAGCAGCAGCAGCAAGCAGCAGCAGCAAGCAGCAGCAGCAAGCAGCAGCAGCAAGCAGCAGCAGCAGCAGCAAGCAGCAAGCAGCAGCAGCAAGCAGCAGCAAGCAGCAGCAGCAAGCAGCAGCAGCAAGCAGCAGCAGCAAGCAGCAGCAGCAAGCAGCAGCAGCAAAGCAGCAGCAGCAAGCAGCAGCAGCAAGCAGCAGCAAGCAGCAAGCAGCAGCAAGCAGCAGCAGCAAGCAGCAGCAGCAAGCAGCAGCAGCAAGCAGCAGCAGCAAGCAGCAGCAGCAAGGCAGCAGCAGCAGCAGCAGCAAGCAGCAGCAGCAAGCAGCAAGCAGCAAGCAGCAAGCAGCAAGCAGCAGCAGCAGCAGCAGCAAGCAGCAGCAGCAAGCAGCAGCAGCAAGCAGCAGCAGCAGCAGCAGCAAGCAGCAGCAGCAAGCAGCAGCAGCAAGCAGCAGCAGCAAGCAGCAGCAGCAAGCAGCAGCAGCAAGCAGCAGCAGCAGCAGCAGCAGCAAGCAGCAGCAGCAAGCAGCAAGCAGCAAGCAGCAGCAGCAAGCAGCAGCAGCAAGCAGCAGCAGCAAGCAGCAGCAGCAAGCAGCAGCAGCATGCAGCAGCAGCAAGCAGCAGCAGCAGCAGCAGCAGCAGCAGCAAGCAGCAGCAGCAAGCAGCAGCAGCACAGCAGCAGCAGCAGCAGCAGCAGCAGCAAGCAGCAGCAGCAAGCAGCAGCAAGCAGCAGCAGCAGCAAGCAGCAGCAGCAAGCAGCAGCAGCAGCAGCAGCAGCAGCAGCAAGCAGCAGCAGCAAGCAGCAGCAGCAGCAGCAGCAGCAGCAGCAGCAGCAGCAAGCAGCATGCAGCAGCAAGCAGCAGCAGCAGCAAGCAGCAGCAGCAGCAAGCAGCAGCAGCAAGCAGCAGCAGCAGCAGCAGCAGCAGCAGCAAGCAGCAAGCAGCAGCAGCAGCAGCAGCAGCAGCAGCAAGCAGCAGCACAGCAAGCAGCAGCAGCAGCAAGCAGCAGCAGCAGCAGCAGCAGCAAGCAGCAGCAGCAGCAGCAGCAGCAGCAGCAGCAGCAGCAAGCAGCAGCAGCAGCAGCAGCAGCAAGCAGCAGCAGCAGCAGCAGCAGCAGCAGCAGCAGCAGCAGCAGCAGCAGCAAGCAGCAGCAGCACAGCAGCAGCAGCAGCAGCAGCAGCAAGCAGCAGCAGCAAGCAGCAGCAGCAGCAGCAGCAGCAAGCAGCAGCAGCAAGCAGCAGCAGCAAGCAGCAGCAGCAAGCAGCAGCAGCAGCAGCAGCAGCAAGCAAGCAGCAGCAGCAGCAGCAGCAGCAGCAAGCAGCAGCCAAGCAGCAGCAGCAGCAGCAGCAGCAAGCAGCAGCAGCAGCAGCAGCACAGCAGCAGCAGCAAGCAAGCAGCAGCAGCAGCAGCAGCAGCAGCAGCAGCAGCAGCAGCAGCAGCAGCAGCAGCAGCAGCAGCAGCAGCAGGCAGCAGCAGCAGCAGCAGCAGCAGCAGCAGCAGCAAGCAGCAGCAGCAGCAGCAGCAGCAGCAGCAGCAGAGCAGCAGCAGCAGCAGCAGCAGCAGCAAGCAGCAGCAGCAAGCAGCAGCAGCAGCAGCAGCAGCAAGCAGCAGCAGCAGCAGCAGCAGCAGCAGCAGCAGCTAGCAGCAGCAGCAGCAGCAAGCAGCAGCAGCCAGCAGCAGCAGCAGCAGCAGCAGCAGCAGCAGCAGCAGCAGCAGCAGCAGCAAGCAGCAGCAGCAGCAGCAGCAGCAGCAGCAGCAGCAGCAGCAGCAGCAGCAGCAGCAGCAGCAGCAGCAGCAGCAGCAAGCAGCAGCAAGCAGCAGCAGCAGCAGCAGCAGCAGCAGCAGCTAGCAGCAGCAGCAGCAGCAGCAGCAGCAGCAGCAGCAGCAGCAGCAGCAGCATGCAGCAGCAGCAGCAGCAGCAGCAGCAGCAGCAGCAGCACAGCAGCAGCAGCAGCAGCAGCAGCAGCAAGCAGCAGCAAGCAGCAGCAGCAGCAGCAGCAGCAAGCAGCAGCAGCAAGCAGCAGCAGCAGCAGCACAGCAGCAGGCAGCAAGCAGCAGCACAGCAGGCAGCAAGCAGCAGCAAGCAGCAGCAAGCAGCAGCAAGCCAGCAGCAAGCAGCAGCAGCAGCAGCAGCAGCAAGCAGCAGCAAGCAGCAGCAGCAGCAAGCAGCAGCAGCCAAGCAGCAGCAGCAAGCAGCAGCAGCAGCAGCAGCAAGCAGCAAGCAGCAGCAGCAGCAGCAGCAAGCAGCAGCAGCAAGCAGCAGCAGCAGCAGCTCAGCAGCAGCAGCAGCAAGCAGCAGCAAGCAGCAGCAGCAAGCAGCAAGCAGCAGCAGCAAGCAGCAGCAGCACAGCAGCAGCAGCAAGCAGCAGCAAGCAAGCAGCAGCAGCAAGCAGCAGCAAGCAGCAGCAAGCAGCAGCAAGCAGCAGCAAGCAGCAAGCAGCAGCAGCAGCAGCACAGCAAGCAGCAGCAAGCAGCAGCAAGCAGCAGCAGCAGCAAGCAGCAGCAAGCAGCAGCAGCAGCAGCAAGCAGCAGCAAGCAGCAGCAAGCAGCAGCAAGCAGCAGCAGCAGCAAGCACAGCAGCAAGCAGCAGCAGCAAGCAGCAGCAGCAGCAGCAGCAGCAAGCAGCAGCAAGCAGCAGCAGCAGCAGCAGGCAAGCAGCAGCAGCAAGCAGCACAGCAGCAGCAAGCAGCAGCAAGCAGCAAGCAGCAGCAGCAGCAGCAGCAAGCAGCAGCAGCAGCAGCAGCAGCAGCAGCCAGCAGCAGCAGCAAGCAGCAGCAGCAGCAGCAGCAGCAGCAGCAGCAGCAGCAAGCAGCAGCAAGCAGCAGCAGCAGCAGCAGCAGCAGCAGCAGCAAGCAGCAAGCAAGCGCAGCAGCAAGCAGCAAGCAGCAGCAGCAAGCAGCAGCAGCAGCAGCAGCAAGCAGCAGCAGCAAGCAGCAGCAGCAAGCAGCAGCAGCAAAGCAGCAGCAGCAGCACAAGCAGCAGCAGCAAGCAGCAGCAAGCAGCAGCAGCAGCAGCAGCAAGCAGCAGCAGCAGCAGCAGCAGCAAGCAGCAGCAGCAGCAGCAGCAGCAGCAGCAAGCAGCAGCAGCCAAGCAGCAGCAGCAGCAAGCAGCAGCAGCAGCAGCAAGCAGCAGCAGCAAGCAGCAGCAGCAGCAGCAGCAGCAG
Organism: Amblyomma americanum; assembly: GCF_052857255.1. NCBI lineage: Eukaryota > Metazoa > Arthropoda > Arachnida > Ixodida > Ixodidae > Amblyomma > Amblyomma americanum. The sequence goes on along the minus strand of NC_135497.1, from coordinate 323,021,378 downwards.
CAGCAGCAGCAAGCAGCAGCAGCAGCAAGCAGCAGCAGCAGCAAGCAGCAGCAGCAAGCAGCAGCAGCAAGCAGCGCAGCAAGCAGCAGCAGCAGCAGCAAGCAGCAGCAGCAAGGCAGCAGCAGCAGCAGCAGCAAGCAGCAGCAGCAGCAAGCAGCAGCAGCAGCTAGCAGCAGCAGCAGCAGCAGCAGCAGCAGCAGCAAGCAGCAGCAAGCAGCAGCAGCAAGCAGCAGCAGCAGCAGCAGCAGCAGCAGCAGCAGCAGCAAGCAGCAGCAGCAAGCAGCAGCAGCAAGCAGCAGCAGCAGCAGCGCAGCAGCAAGCAGCAGCAGCAAGCAGCAGCAGCAAGCAGCAGCAGCAGCAGCAGCAGCAGCAGCAAGCAGCAGCAGCAAGCAGCAGCAGCAGCAAGCAGCAGCAGCAGCAGCAGCAGCAGCAGCAAGCAGCAGCAAGCAGCAGCAGCAGCAAGCAGCAGCAGCAGCAGCAGCAGCAGCAGCAAGCAGCAGCAGCAGCAAGCAGCAGCAGCAGCAGCAGCAGCAGCAGCAGCAGCAGCAGCAGCAAGCAGCAGCAGCAAGCAGCAGCAGCAAGCAGCAGCAGCAAGCAGCAGCAGCAAGCAGCAGCAGCACAGCAGCAGCAGCAAGCAGCAGCAGCAGCAGCAGCAGCAGCAGCAGCAGCAGCAAGCAGCAGCAGCAGCAAGCAGCAGCAGCAGCAGCAGCAGCAGCAGCAGCAGCAAGCAGCAGCAGCAGCAGCAGCAAGCAGCAGCAGCAGCAGCAGCAGCAAGCAGCAGCAGCAGCAGCAGCAGCAGCAGCAGCAGCAGCAGCAGCAGCAGCAGCAGCAGCAGCAAGCAGCAGCAGCAGCAGCAGCAGCAGCAGCAGCAGCAAGCAGCAGCAGCAGCAGCAAGCAGCAGCAGCAGCAGCAAGCAGCAGCAGCAGCAGCAGCAGCAGCAGCAGCAGCAGCAGCAGCAGCAGCAGCAGCAGCAGCAGCAGCAGCAGCAGCAGCAGCAGCAGCAGCAGCAGCAGCAGCAGCAGCAGCAGCAGCAGCAGCAGCAGCAGCAGCAGCAGCAGCAGCAGCACAGCAGCAGCAGCAGCAGCAGCAGCAGCAGCAGCAGCAGCAGCAGCAGCAGCAGCAGCAGCAGCAGCAGCAGCAGCAGCAGCAGCAGCAGCAGCAAGCAGCAGCAGCAGCAGCAGCAGCAGCAGCAGCAGCAGCAGCAGCGCAGCAGCAGCAAGCAGCAGCAGCAGCAGCAGCAGCAGCAGCAGCAGCAGCAGCAGCAGCAGCAGCAGCAGCAGCAGCAGCAGCAGCAGCAGCAGCAGCAGCAGCAGCAGCAGCAGCAGCAGCAGCAGCAGCAGCAGCAGCAGCAGCAGCAGCAGCAGCAGCAGCAGCACAGCAGCAGCAGCAGCAAGCAGCAGCAGCAGCAGCAGCAGCAGCAGCAGCAGCAGCAGCAGCAGCGCAGCAGCAGCAGCAGCAGCAGCAGCAGCAGCAGCAGCAGCAGCAGCAGCAGCAGCAGCAGCAGCAGCAGCAGCAGCAGCAGCAGCAGCAGCAGCAGCAGCAGCAGCAGCAGCAGCAGCAGCAGCAGCAGCAGCAGCAGCAGCAGCAGCAGCAGCAGCAGCAGCACAGCAGCAGCAGCAGCAGCAGCAGCAGCAGCAGCAGCAGCAGCAGCAGCAGCAGCAGCAGCAGCAGCAGCAGCAGCAGCAGCAGCAGCAGCAGCCAGCAGCAGCAGCAGCAGCAGCAGCAGCAGCAGCAGCAGCAGCAGCAGCAGCAGCAGCAGCAGCAGCAGCAGCAGCAGCAGCAGCAGCAGCAGCAGCAGCAGCAGCAGCAGAGCAGCAGCAGCAGCAGCAGCAGCAGCAGCAGCAGCAGCAGCAGCAGCAGCAGCAGCAGCAGCAGCAGCAGCAGCAGCAGCAGCAGCAGCAGCAGCAGCAGCAGCAGCAGCAGCAGCAGCAGCAGCAGCAGCAGCAGCAGCAGCAGCAGCAGCAGCAGCAGCAGCAGCAGCAGCAGCAGCAGCCAGCAGCAGCAGCAGCAGCAGCAAGCAGCAGCAGCAGCAGCAGCAGCAGCAGCAGCAGCAAGCAGCAGCAGCAGCAGCAGCAGCAGCAGCAGCAGCAGCAGCAGCAGCAGCAGCAGCAGCAGCAGCAGCAGCAGCAGCAGCAGCAGCAGCAGCAGCAGCCAGCAGCAGCAGCAGCAGCAGCAGCAGCAGCAGCAGCAGCAGCAGCAGCAGCAGCAGCAGCAGCAGCAGCAGCGCAGCAGCAGCAGCAGCAGCAGCAGCAGCAGCAGCAGCAGCAGCAGCAGCAGCAGCAGCAGCAGCAGCAGCAGCAGCAGCAGCAGCAGCAGCAGCAGCAGCAGCAGCAGCAGCAGCAGCAGCAGCAGCAGCAGCAGCAGCAGCAGCAGCAGCAGCAGCAGCAGCAGCAGCAGCAGCAGCAGCAGCAGCAGCAGCAGCAGCAGCAGCAGCAGCAGCAGCAGCAGCAGCAGCAGCAGCAGCAGCAGCAGCAGCAGCAGCAGCAGCAGCAGCAGCAGCAGCAGCAGCAGCAGCAGCCAGCAGCAGCAGCAGCAGCAGCAGCAGCAGCAGCAGCAGCAGCAGCAGCAGCAGCAGCAGCAGCAGCAGCAGCAGCAGCAGCAGCAGCACAGCAGCAGCAGCAGCAGCAGCAGCAGCAGCAGCAGCAGCAGCAGCAGCAGCAGCAGCAGCAGCAGCAGCAGCAGCAGCAGCAGCAGCAGCAGCAGCAGCAGCAGCAGCAGCAGCAGCAGCAGCAGCAGCAGCAGCAGCAGCAGCAGCAGCAGCAGCAGCAGCACAGCAGCAGCAGCAGCAGCAGCAGCAGCAGCAGCAGCAGCAGCAGCAGCAGCAGCAGCAGCAGCAGCAGCAGCAGCAGCAGCAGCAGCAGCAGCAGCAGCAGCAGCAGCAGCAGCAGCAGCAGCAGCAGCAGCAGCAGCAGCAGCAGCAGCAGCAGCAGCAGCAGCAGCAGCAGCAGCAGCAGCAGCAGCAGCAGCAGCAGCAGCAGCAGCAGCAGCAGCAGCAGCAGCCAGCAGCAGCAGCAGCAGCAGCAGCAGCAGCAGCAGCAGCAGCAGCAGCAGCAGCAGCAGCAGCAGCAGCAGCAGCAGCAGCAGCAGCAGCAGCAGCAGCAGCAGCAGCAGCAGCAGCAGCAGCAGCAGCAGCAGCACAGCAGCAGCACAGCAGCAGCAGCAGCAGCAGCAGCAGCAGCAGCAGCAGCAGCAGCAGCAGCAGCAGCAGCAGCAGCAGCAGCAGCAGCAGCAGCAGCAGCAGCAGCAGCAGCAGCAGCAGCAGCAGCAGCAGCAGCAGCAGCAGCAGCAGCAGCAGCAGCAGCAGCAGCAGCAGCAGCAGCAGCAGCAGCAGCAGCAGCAGCAGCAGCAGCAGCAGCAGCAGCAGCAGCAGCAGCAGCAGCAGCAGCAGCAGCAGCAGCAGCAGCAGCAGCAGCAGCAGCAGCAGCAGCAGCAGCAGCACAGCAGCAGCAGCAGCAGCAGCAGCAGCAGCAGCAGCAGCAGCAGCAGCAGCAGCAGCACAGCAGCAGCAGCAGCAGCAGCAGCAGCAGCGAGCAGCAGCAGCAGCAGCAGCAGCAGCAGCAGCAGCAGCAGAGCAGCAGCAGCAGCAGCAGCAGCAGCAGCAGCAGCAGCAGCAGCAGCAGCAGCAGCAGCAGCAGCAGCTGCAGGCAGCAGCAGCAGCAGCAGCAGCAGCAGCAGCAGCAGCAGGCAGCAGCAGCAGCAGCAGCAGCAGCAGCAGCAGCAGCAGCAGCAGCAGCAGCAGCAGCAGCAGCAGCAGCAGCAGCAGCAGCAGCAGCAGCAGCAGGCAGCAGCAGCAGCAGCAGCAGCAGCAGCAGCAGCAGCAGAGCAGCAGCAGCAGCAGCAGAGCAGCAGCAGCAGCAGCAGCAGCAGCAGCAGCAGCAGCAGCAGCAGCAGCAGCAGGCAGCAGCAGCAGCAGCAGCAGCAGCAGCAGCAGCAGCAGCAGCAGCAGCAGCAGCAGCAGCAGCAGCAGCAGCAGCAGCAGCAGCAGCAGCAGCAGCAGCAGCAGCAGCAGCAGCAGCAGCAGCAGCAGCAGCAGCAGCAGCAGCAGCAGCAGCAGCAGCACAGCAGCAGCAGCAGCAGCAGCAGCAGCAGCAGCAGCAGCAGCAGCAGCAGCAGCAGCAGCAGCAGCAGCAGCAGCAAGCAGCAGCAGCAGCAGCAGCAGCAGCAGCAGCAGCAGCAGCAGCAGCAGCAGCAGCAGCAGCAGCAGCAGCAGCAGCAGCAGCAGCAGCAGCAGCAGCAGCAGCAAGCAGCAGCAGCAGCAGCAGCAGCAGCAGCAGCAGCAGCAGCAGCAGCAGCGCAGCAGCAGCAGCAGCAGCAGCAAGCAGCAGCAGCAGCAGCAGCAGCAGCAGCAGCAGCAGCAGCAGCAGCCAGCAGCAGCAGCAGCAGCAGCAGCAGCAGCAGCAGCAGCAGCAGCAGCAGCAGCAGCGCAGCAGCAGCAGCAGCAGCAGCAGCAGCAGCAGCAGCAGCAGCAGCAGCAGCAGCACAGCTCAGCAGCAGCAGCAGCAGCAGAGCAGCAGCAGCAGCAGCAGCAGCAGCAGCAGCAGCAGCAGCAGCAGCAGCAGCAGCAGCAGCAGCAGCAGCAGCAGCAGCAGCAGCAGCAGCAGCAGCAGCAGCAGCAGCAGCAGCAGCAGCAGCAGCAGCAGCAGCAGCAGCAGCAGCAGCAGCAGCAGCAGCAGCAGCAGCAGCAGCAGCAGCAGCAGCAGCAGCAGCAGCAGCAGCAGCAGCAGCAGCAGCAGCAGCAGGCAGCAGCAGCAGCAGCAGCAGCAGCAGCAGCAGCAGCAGCAGCAGCAGCAGCAGCAGCAGCAGCAGCAGCAGCAGGCAGCAGCAGCAGCAGCAGCAGCAGCAGCAGCAGCAGCAGCAGCAGCAGCAGCAGCAGCAGCAGCAGCAGCACAGCAGCAGCAGCAGCAGCAGCAGCAGCAGCAGCAGCAGCAGCAGCAGCAGCAGCAGCAAGCAGCAGCAGCAGCAGCAGCAGCAGCAGCAGCAGCAGCAGCAGCAGCAGCAGGCAGCAGCAGCAGCAGCAGCAGCAGCAGCAGCAGCAGCAGCAGCAGCAGCAGCAGCAGCAGCAGCAGCAGGCAGCAGCAGCAGCAGCAGCAGCAGCAGCAGCAGCAGCAGCAAGCAGCACAGCAGCAGCAGCAGGCAGCAGCCAGCAGCAGCAGCAGCAGCAGCAGCAGCAGCAGCAGCAGCAGCAGCAGCAGCAGCAGCAGCAGCAGCAGCAGCAGCAGCAGCAGCAGCAGCAGCAGCAGCAGCAGCAGCAGAGCAGCAGCAGCAGCAGCAGCAGCAGCAGCAGCAGCAGCAGCAGCAGCAGCAGCAGCAGCAGCAGCAGCAGCAGCAGCAGCAGCAGCAGCAGCAGCAGCAGCAGCAGCAGCAGCAGCAGCAGCAGCAGCAGCAGCAGCAGCAGCAGCAGCAGCAGCAGCAGCAGCAGCAGCAGCAGCAGCAGCAGCAGCAGCAGCAGCAGCAGCAGCAGCAGCAGCAGCAGCAGCAGCAGCAGCAGCAGCAGCAGCTGCAGCAGCAGCAGCAGCAGCAGCAGCAGCAGCAGCAGCAGCAGCAGCAGCAGCAGCAGCAGCAGCAGCAGCAGCAGCAGCAGCAGCAGCAGCAGCAGCAGCAGCAGCAGCAGCAGCAGCAGCAGCAGCAGCAGCAGCAGCAGCAGCAGCAGCAGCAGCAGCAGCAGCAGCAGCAGCAGCAGCAGCAGCAGCAGCAGCAGCAGCAGCAGCAGCAGCAGCAGCAGCAGCAGCAGCAGCAGCAGCAGCAGCAGCAGCAGCAGCAGCAGCAGCAGCAGCAGCAGCAGCAGCAGCAGCAGCAGCAGGCAGCAGCAGCAGCAGCAGCAGCAGCAGCAGCAGCAGGCAGCAGGCAGCAGCAGCAGCAGCAGAGCAGCAGCAGCAGCAGCAGCAGCAGCAGCAGGCAGCAGAGCAGCAGCAGCAGCAGCAGCAGCAGCAGCAGCAGCAGCAGCAGCAGCAGCAGCAGCAGCAGCAGCAGCAGCAGCAGCAGCAGCAGCAGCAGCAGCAGCAGCAGCAGCAGCAGCAGCAGCAGCAAGCAGCAGCAGCAGCAGGAGCAGCAGCAGCAGCAGCAGCAGCAGCAGCAGCAGCAGCAGCAGGCAGCAGCAGCAGCAGCAGCAGCAGCAGGCAGCAGCTGCAGCAGCAGCAGCAGCAGCAGCAGCAGCAGCAGCAGCAGCAGCAGCAGCAGCAGCAGCAGCAGCAGCAGCAGCAGCAGCAGCAGCAGCAGCAGCAGCAGCAGCAGCAGCAGCAGCAGCAGCAGCAGCAGCAGCAGCAGCAGCAGCAGCAGCAGCAGCAGCAGCAGCAGCAGCAGCAGCAGCAGCAGCAGCAGCAGCAGCAGCAGCAGCAGCAGCCAGCAGCAGCTCAGCAGCAGCAGCAGCAAGCAGCAGCAGCAGCAGCACAGCAGCAGCCAGCAGCAGCAGCAGCAGGCAGCAGCAGCAGCAGCAGCAGCAGCAGCAGCAGCAGCAGCAGCAGCAGCAGCAGCAGCAGCAGCAGCAGCAGCAGCAGCAGCAGCTGCAGCAGCAGCAGCAGCAGCAGCAGCAGCAGCAGCAGCAGCAGCAGCAGCAGCAGCAGCAGACAGCAGCAGCAGCAGCAGCAGCAGCAGCAGCAGCAGCAGCAGCAGCAGCAGCAGCAGCAGCAGCAGCAGGCAGCAGCAAGCAGCAGCAGCAAGCAGCAGCAGCAAGCAGCAGCAAGCAGCAGGCAGCAGCAGCAGCAGCAGCAGCAGCGCAGCAGCAGCAAGCAGGCAGCAGCAAGCAGCAGCAGCAAGCAGCAGCAAGCAAGCAGCAGCAGCAGCAGCAGCAGCAGCAAGCAGCAAGCAGCAGCAAGCAGCAGCAGCAGCAAGCAGCAGCAGCAGCAAAGCAGCAGCAGCAGCAGCAAGCAGCAGCAGCAGCAGCAAGCAGCAGCAGCAGCAAGCAGCAGCAGCAGCAAGCTGCAGCAGCAGGTAGGTAGGTAGGTAGGTAGGTAGGTAGGTAGGTAGGTAGGTAGGTAGGTAGGTGCCTCAGCGAGCGCCTACGTGAACGCCACTGTGAAGTGGAAAAGTGATTTCTCATCTGGGCACCTCGGTGTCCACTGCATAGATTCCTACTGCCTGTCATCCTTCGGAGCTGTTCCATAATCAGAAATAGCAGCTATCGACTGATCAAACAAATTATAAAAGCCTTCAAAATTAACAGCGCCAAAGAGGACTGCGTAAGCGCCCCTTTGATCACCTTCACTGAAAGAGAAAGGCGTACCTTTCGCTAACGGGGACGGTCATCGAACACAAGTCCAGCTTTCTCGGGCAATAATTTTGAATATTGGAAAATTTGTTAGACACTTATGAAAATATTGAAGGCAATCTAGCAAACTCTTTGTTTAAAGTATTTCCATCGATCGCATCGAGCAGTTAAGACTTCCATAGAAATCAATGGGGAACGCTTTTATAGTAATAATAATAGTTGGTTTTTGGAAAGGAAATGGCGCAGTATCGTCTCATATATTGTTGGACACCTGAACCGCGCTGTAAGGGAAGGGATAAAGGAGGAAGTGAAAGAAGAAAGGAAGAAAGAGGTGCCGTAGTGGAGGGCTCCGGAATAATAATACTTGTTTTTTGGAAAGGAAATGGCGCAGTATCTGTCTGATATATCGTTGGACACGTGAACCGCGCCGTAAGGGAAGGGATAAAGGAGGGAGTGAAAGAAGGGAGAGAGAGGTGCCGTAGTGGAGGGCTGCGGATTAATTTAGACCACCTGCGGATCTTTTACGTGCACTGACATCGCACAGTACACGGGCGCCTTAGCGTATTGCCTCCATAAAAACGCAGCAGCCGCGGTCGGGTTCGAACCGGGAACTGCGGATCAGTAGCCGAGCGCCCTAACCACTGAGCCACCGCGGCGGGGGGAACCCTTTCAACGATAGCAAAAACGTGAAGAGAAAAAAATTACAAGACTGCCATCGGGTTGATCTGCGGATATATTGGTTCTTATAATGAATCCTTACATTATAAGAAAAAATTGCGTCATAAACCGGTTTCCCACTCACAAATGCTTTTGTCACTGACATCGCACAGCACACGGGCGCCTTAGCGTTTTTCCTCCAAAACGCAGCGACCGCGGCGGCTGCGTTTTTATGGAGGAAAAACGCTAAGGCGCCCGTGTGCTGTGCGATGTCAGTGCACGTTAAAGATCCCCAGGTGGTCGAAATTATTCCGGAGCCCTCCACTACGGCACCGCTCTCTTCCCTTCTTCTTTCACTCCCTCCTTTACCCTTTCCTTACGGCGCGGTTCAGGTGTCCAACGATATATGCGACAGATACTGCGCCATTTCCTTTCCCCCCAAAAACCACTTATATATATATATATATATATATATATATATATATATATATATATATATATATATATATATATATATATATATATATATAGATATATATATATATATTGCTGCGTATGCGTGCCCTTTTTTTCCTTCCCAGGACCTCAGTCATTGACTTTGTTGCCTTTCCAGGGTTGTGTATTTTCAGGGTTGTTCTTGCCCCTTTCCCTCCCTATATTTCCTTTTAAAGTTTCCTTTTCATTCTTTTCCCGCATCATAAACCCCCCTTACACGGTTGGGTTTGCAGGAATACTGCCTTAACCCCGATTTTCTCCTGGCTTTTATAACTTCACACATCCTATCTTCCCGGACTCTCATTGCGCTCTGCTTGGTGCGCGTTCGTTTGCGGCCTCCCCCCGCTGTGGTCAGAGGTGTTTTTTCACTCTTCGCGCCTTCGATGTTTCTCGAAGTGTGCTTGCTTAGGAAAGTTTTTTTCGCTGCTGACCTTTGAGAATAAGTGCCACTCGTGTGGGGTTTCGCCCTGTGCTTATGTTCTTTGTCGGCCGGGATTAGTTATGGCAGTGTCTCTTCCACTGGCAGGTGGAAGGATTTTCAGGTTGAAATCCTCCCGGCACTCACTTCTAAGTGGCTACTGACGGCGGCGTGAGAAATATTTTGCGCTTTTCACGGCCCCGATTCTTTGGCACAGTTTATTTTAGCCGCAACCGGGAGAAGAACCAGACTGACCCGGCTCTTTCCAGGAATCGTTATAGCATGGGCGCAGCGCCTCTGTTATTTCTTGCGACCATTTCTGGCTGCTGAGTGCTTCGGAGTGCTGCTGCACACAGCTAAAAGCGGACGCAGTGGAAAATAATTTGTACCTATAGTGCTACTCAGCAACATCGCCATTTGTCGGGTATACAACTCTAATGTTAAAACTGCCGATTGTGAGGGTGAGGGAGGATGAGCAAAATTTTACGAGGTGAGGGTGAGGGCAAGGGAGGGCCAGAAAATTTTGCAAAGTGAGGGCGTCGATGAGAGAGGGACAAGGATTTATTAGTGAGGCTGAGGAAGGAAAGGAGAAAATCAGGCCATTTTCCCACCTCTGTTCATCAGTATTTTGAGGCGTTTTTCAAAAAAAGCATAAGTTTCGCAGCCCATGTTCCAACTTGGAAGCAGAAGAGTATTCACTTCCCGCATAGTCGCCTTTTCACGAGTTTTGTTACAATCGGGGTCACTTATCAGTCTTCCAATTAGCTAATTTGCTTTCAGCAGATTCCTCCTCCCAGTGGCCAAATGACTGCCAAGATTATGGCACTTCGCGCCGTGACATTATTTGTGTGAGCGGAACGGAAGAGTGCAGAGTGAGTGAGCAGCTGCTCTGGTGGCGCCGTGCTCCGCAGTAGACACTTTTTGCATAAAGTGTACCGCCACCGCTACCGCTCGCCGCCAGTGCGCACGCGCTGATTGGTCCCGACACGGCAGGTGTGCCCGCAGCTGGCGGGCCCGTGGAGCCGTCTGGCGCCCTCAGGGCAGCCTGCGCATGCGCACTGACGGCGCGTGGTAGAAGTGGCGGTACGCGCTATGCAAAATTCAGGGGGGGGGGGGGGGGGGTGCACTTTGTTGGCCTAAAGTGCGGTGAGGCGAATGCCATTAGTGCAGTGTTGCTGCTTGTGTCACTGATGTGTGGTTAAGGTGTTAATTAAGTACACAATTGTTTGTGAATCTTAAATGCTGGAGACACTGGCGGGCGCCTTTCCCCGAACACTCTCCAGCGTCTTAAACAGGAGAACCACATATGCATTGGCAGGAAGTAGCGTAGTAGTTAGCACGCTCGGCTGTGGAACGGAAGGATGGTGGTTCGAATCCAATCGGGCACAAGGATGTTTTCTTATCGAGTTGAAGAGCGTAACAGACGGACGGACGGTATGACGTCACTTCCGTTGCCGTGACTTCTGGTTGGTGATGTAACGGACGCACAAGATCTCGACCAGGAGAATGAGCCATTACGGGGTCTCGCCTTAAATGTCTGGGCAGCCAGTTTGGACGCCGCATTGGTCGCATGTACGACCGAACCCAGACAGAAGTTTCGGCCAAAGATGCTACGCGTAAGCGAGCTGTCAGAGCTTGAAAGAATGAGGAGGCCCCAGCAGCATTATCGCTAGCTGCATGATCGCCAAATCATGAATCGTATTGGCATCTAGGCAGAATCATCTCGTTGCAGTAGCATTTCTCTTTGCGTAACCGTCATCGCATGCCAGTTAGTGCTGATTTTCCGCATTACGATTTGTGTAATCGGCATTCATTTTTCTGTTTACGTTCATGAGAGCACCCAGACTTCAAAAATATATTTTGATACATGCTGACAAGCCGAACGAGGAAATTAAAAATTGGTTGTTGGGGAAACGAAATGGCGCAGTATCTGTCTCACATCTCGGCGGACACCTGAACCGCGCCGTAACGGAAGGAATAAAGGAGAGACTGCGAGAAGAAACGAAGAAAGAGGTGTCGTAGTGGAGGGCTCCGGAATAATTTCGACCATCCGGGGATCTTTAACGTGCACTGACATCGCACAGCAGACGAGCGCCTTAGCGTTTCGCCTCCATCGAAACGCGGCCGCCACGGTCGTGCTCGAACCCGGGTACTCCGGATCAGTAGCCAAGCGCCCTGACAACTTAGCCACCACGGCGGGTCCGAAGGATGTCTGGAGAACTGTTTTCGTGCAGCGGGTTTATTTTACAGAGGGGCGAGGAATGAACGAGGTGCTTGTCCCCATTGGGTGCGAGAGAAAACTCTTCGTTGTTTTCCCCGATAGTTTTCGATTTACATTCTTCACGGCTTTCGCACTGCTCTACCGGACTTGGCGGGTATTGGCAATAAAGATTTTTCTTCACCACTACCCCTACGCAGCCGATGCCCGCCGGGCGAGTCAGTCTCTCGAGAGAGGCAGGCCTTCGAGCGAGCGACGTGAGTGTATTTAGTTTTTTGTTTTTGTTTTTGATCGACGACAAATCACCTTGAGGCGAGCTGCTCTGTAACTAGGCTGGCTTATCTGATCAAGGATAACATGAGGGCTAGCGTTGTATGCCAGCATTTTCTGGCATAAGATATGCTTTCCGATCGGTCGCTATACAGACGGATTAAATTTCCATGGATTTAAGTGACGTGGTGGTGGTGGGCGTCGTAACGTGCTCTGGAGCGATCGTGGGAAGCGAAAATGAGAAGAGTAGCATAAGCTGGCAAGCGTATTAACCAAGACAGAGTATCGGTTATGCAGCGATCTTCACCAGAGGAAAATGGGAGAATGGCGTCCGTGTGTAGCGAGGCTTGCGTGCGTAAAGGAGGAAGTATGGGCTGAAGTCCAGGGCCTCGTTGCGTGCAGTGTTAAGGACGTATGTAATGAAAGGCAGTATGTCCTTCCAGTTCTCGTGATCGGAGTCCACAGACAGCCTTTGTCAAAGATATAAAACCCAAAGGGTTTGCATATATACAGGCCTTGCAGCGTGGCTCTTTTTGCATCTTCTCAACCATCCCAAGCTTAGGACTGCCAAATGTGGTAGAGTTTCGCTTCACGGCTTAGGAGCAAACCCCTTGGATGTATATTGGTGAGGGTACGCTTGGTTTGATCAAATCGTTTGTTTGATGAAAGTGATGTCGAATGCGGAAAAATTGGAATTGCACGAACGGAGGATGTGCTTCACGATATCGACAGGTGACAGAAGTGGCGGCATTCTTGAGTTTACGTATACTATGCTTAAACAAAACTGATGCATTCTGGTATTCTTGAACATATGTTCACGCAGCTCCTATGTGTCTCTGGTTCGGTCATTACAAGGGTGCCGGTTCCACGCGTTGCCGGAGGAGCTGCGCAAGGCCTCCGCTGCTGGCGCTCCTTCAAGGGTGAAAGGTTGAAGTTTCACGCATACCTGGAGTTTTTCAGCTTTCGCACTAAAAATTTATAAACAGGTCGGCGAAATCTCAGTACGTTGCAGAGAAAAGTGTACCGGAGAATACCCTAAAATACATGAGAAGGTAGCGCTGAACCTTAAAGGGGCTCTCGGAGCAACTCCATCCAACTTGTGTTCCTAGTAAAAAAAGAGAGGCCGCCACCGTCTGGAAGACGTTGAAGTAAGGAGCGTTAGCTGTTTGGTTTACTAGACGAAGAAAGTGAAGAACGCGCCCATTGTCCAGTCATACCCCCTCAAGAAACGTCGCAAACGAAAATTGCTTCGTTTGGGGGGTCAAGGTGGGCCTAGAATTCGGCTTTCGGTGCGATATAGTAACGCTTCAATTAGTAATTGCATTGATATAATGTTTACCTATTATTTAATTGTGGCTTTATTTCTATACCACAACCCATAGGGTTTATTTGCCTACCAAATTCGGTATACAACCGTCCCCGGATGGGTGCCCGTTGTTGTCGGAGTATATATAGCGGAACGAATGTATACATGCATAGCGGTCCCGTAACAGGACAGTTTTTCACGCGTTTTAGGATATTTTTGGTGAGTGGGGGAAGGAATGAGAGGGCACAACCAATTTCTATGGCCGCCATCTTGGATTTGAGAAACCGAAACTATGCCGCCATTTCGTCACCTGGCGTCATACTCACATAGTTCCATCTCTATCCACCATATTGCACCGTGATGTCATCAAAGGCACGCGGCAGGTGGTTGTTTTTACAGTGTTATTGTAGATAGTGCTACATGTCGCAATATGCGCTGTTTTCTAGTTGAAGCCACAGATGGCGCTTTGATCTTAGGGTGGTAGGAGGCATCACGAAATCTCGAAACGTGATGAGTAGTTGCTGTCACAGATGGCGCTGGGAGCAAGGAGAGTGGGAAAGGGCAGAGAAGAAGGTTCCTAGTGGCACATCATCAGGACCAGATGGTATCCCGATTATGTTGATAAAGAAGTTAGGACGAAAATCCAAGCAAACATTAATACAGGTAGTGAACAAAATGATAGTGGATGAGAAAGTCCCCGATGAATGCCGATTAAGTAGAATGAACATGATATATAAGGGAAAGGGGAACAAAGCAGACGTAAGTAACTATCGTCCCATAACAGTGACATCTGTGGTTTACAGGGTGGTGATGCAGATTATAAAGGATAGACTGCAGGCTTGGGTGGAGACCGAGGGGGTGTTAGGGGAATTACAGAATGGGTTCCGGAAACAAAGGAGGTTGGAGGACAATCTATTTTCATTGACACAGTGTATAGAAATTGCGGAAAAGGAACATAGGCCCTTATGGCTAGCATTTCTGGATATTAGGGGAGCCTCTGACAACGTTACTCAGGAGCATTTGTGGGATATACGGGGCACATTGGATGTGAAAAATGGAGTAATTAATCTTTTAAAAGATATATATATAGAGGTAACAGAGTGCTCATAAAATGGGAAAAAATGTATCAGGGCCTGTAGAGATACAGCGGGGGCTTAGACAAGGATGTCCTCTGTCGCCTTTGTTGTTCATGTTGTACCTGCAGGGTTTGGAGACCAAGCTAGAGGGGAGCGGACTAGGCTTCGACCTATCTTTTTTCAAGCAAGGGGAATGGATTAAACAGACATTACTGGGACTAATATACGCGGACGATATAATGATAATGGCTGACAACAAGGAAGACCTGCAGAAGTTAGACATATGCAGTACAGAGGGAGATAGATTAGGCTTCAAGTTTAAAGTAAGGAAAAATCTGCAGTCATGATATTTAATGAAGAGGGCGGCGAGCATAGAATACAGGAGTTCGTGTTAAAAGTAGTGAATGAGTACAAGTATCTTGGGGTGTGGATAAATAACAGTGCTGAGTATCTGACAGAGCACGAAAAATATGTAATGAATAAAGCTAGTAGGAATTCAGCTGTCATGAAAAATAGGGCACTGTGGAATTACAATAGGTATGAGGTGGTAAGAGGGGGTCTGGAAAGGGGTGATTGTCCCTAGCCTGACCTTCGGTAATGCGGTCCTGTGTATGAGGCCAGATGTTCAAGCAAGGCTGGAAATTAAACAATGGGGAGTAGGGAGGTTAGCTTTGGGAGCACATGGCAATACACCAAATCAGGGGGTACAGGGTGATATGGGATGGGCGTCTTTCGAGAGCAGAGAGGCTAGCAGTAAGATAGCATTTGAGGAACGATTGAGAAAGATGGAGGAAAAGCAGTGGGCTAGGAAAGTTTTCAGATGCTGTAAAAGAATGCTGACACGAAATGGAAAACACGAACTAGAAAATTGACAAGTAAATATTTGGACAGCAGCAAGGGGGCAAATCAGCAATTATCGGTTAAGAAAAAGGTTAAGAAAACAGAGAGAGCTCTGTGGAAAACAGGGATGCTGACAAAATTGGCACTGGGAACATACCGGGCCTTTAAACAGGAAATTGTCAAAGAAAATATCTATGATAATTGTAGGGGAAGCTCTTTGTTGTTTGAGGCCAGGACTGGAGTTTTGCGGACTAAGACGTATAGAGTCAGGTACCACGTGATTGACACTTTGTGCATTGCGTGCGGAGAGGAGGAGGAAACGGCTGAACACTTGATACTTTTCTGTAAAGGGCTTCACCCTACAGTGGAAAGCAGCTGGACTGACTTACCCAAGGCATTGGGGTTTAGGGATAGTGAAGGGAAAGTGGATTTTAAGAGGTTAGAAGTAACCAAGCGAAGGTTATCTGATTGGTGACTAAAAGCAAGACAGGAGTAAAATTTAACAAGACATGGCTAGGTGGCTGGAGCCACCGCCCGATTTAAAGAGTTCAGTTGTATCCATCCATCCATCCATCCATCCATCCATCCGTCCGTCCGTCCGTCCGTCCGTCCGTCCGTCCGTCCGTCCGTCCGTCCCTCCATCCATCCATCCATCCATCCATCCATCCATCCATCCATCGTAGCAGACCCCACGAAATCTCTAAACGTATTGAGTAAGAGCTAACGCTCTTAAAAATCGGTTTTGTGGCTCTTTCTGGTTGTTTGTGGGGGAAGGAAATGGAACAGTATGTGTCTTGCATCTCGGCGCACCCCTGAACCGCGCCGTAAGGCAAGAGATAAAGGAGGGGACTGTGAGAAGAAAGGAAGAAAGAGGTGCCGTAGTGGAGGGCTCCTGAATAATTTCGATCACCTTGGGATCTTTAACATGCATTGACATCGCACAGCACACGGGCGCCTTTGCGTTTCGCCTCCATCGAAACGTGGCCGCCGCGGTCGCGTTTGAGCCCGGGTACTCCGGATCAGTAGCCGAGCAATCTAACCACTGAGCCACCGCGGCGGGTAAATGGTGACGTTTTTCCGGCCGCGAAATACGCATTTATTGTTGATAAAGTAAGATTTAAAAATTTTCCCGCCACTGATTCAAACACGTGACGTCCATGCCGAAAATACTCCGTGATCTCCATTTAGCAGTGAATGGCAGTGGTTCCT
Organism: Amblyomma americanum; assembly: GCF_052857255.1. Classification (NCBI taxonomy): domain Eukaryota; kingdom Metazoa; phylum Arthropoda; class Arachnida; order Ixodida; family Ixodidae; genus Amblyomma; species Amblyomma americanum. The sequence goes on along the minus strand of NC_135497.1, from coordinate 323,005,685 downwards.
AGTCTTTGGCATTCGAGTGTAAAAATCTGTCTTGTACCGAAGCTTGCATGCGAAAACGACCAGGGGTGCCGACACCACTGTTTCATTTTTGCTTTTTAGTGCGAAAGCACTTATTCACTAGCAGAGCTGAAAAACCTGAGGTACGTGTGAAGCCTCAACCTTTGCCGGAGCGCCAGCGGCGGAGGCCTTGCACAGCTGCTCTATTAACGCGCAGAACCCGCAACTCTCCCCCCCCCTTTTCCACCCTCTCTGCGGCTGCCGATAGCGGCTGACGATAAGATCTTGCATGCGCTTGCCTTTGAGGTGATGTTTCCTCAAGTGTTCTCACACGTCCTACTCGGTTTAAATATGTTAAAACCGTACCATTTTTGAAACCTTTTGTACCTCATAAAGGATCCGGATCATGAGAGGGAAATGACTAGAAGAATAAGAATAGGGTGGAGCGCATATGGCAGGTTCTCTCAGATCCTTAATAGCAGGTTACCAATTTCCCTTAAGAGAAAAGTGTACAACAGCTGTATCTTACCGGTGCTCACCTGTGGGGCAGAAACGTGCAGGATAACGAAAAGGGTTCAGCTTAAGTTACGTGCAACTTAGCGAGCTAAGGAATGAAAAATGATAGGTGTAACGTTCAGAGTGGGTGAGGGAACAAACGCGGTTTAATGACATCCTAGTCAAATTCAAGAGGCAGAAATGAGCTTCGGCAGCGTATGTAGTGCGAAGGCAAGATAACTGCTGGTCCTTAAGGGTAACGGAGTGGATTCCAAGAGAATGCAGGCGTAGCAGGGGGTGGAAGAAAGTTACGTGGATGGACGAGATTATGAGGTTTTCGGGGATACGATGGCCGCCACTGGCAAAGGACAGGGTTAATTGGAGAGACATGAGAAAGGCATTTGCCCCATAGTGGGTGCGGTCAGGCGAATGATGATGAATCTATCAACACAGGTAAGCTTAACCTGTCCTCAATGCCCTTTTAATTAAGCGCGCCGACATCATAAAAACTCGGTGACCATGAAGGGACGTTGTGATCAAATTACCAGCGCCACATTCGGTCGTGGCGAGTGGCATCCGCGAAAAGAAGTCGTCGACCGTATATTTGCAAAATACACTGAAGTCAAACAATTGTAGGCAAAGGGCTCCGCGTGAAACTCGACCATTCGGACCACTAAGGTTGACACACCAGCCGAGATGCTCTCTGCTGGCTTGTCAACAGTGTTGGTTGTCGTCATAACGACAGTGAAGGGGGCGTCCGTGTGGGCATGAGCTGAAGCGTTGCGCAGCAAAGTACACTGTTTGACATTCATGTCGTAGAAGCGTAGCAGACTGGGCGAATTGGTGTTTCATGGTAACAATACAATTTCAAACAGCGCTAGACAACAGGACCAGAAAGAGGAGGAGACAAACACGGCGCTGAACTTGCAACTGATTTATTTGACGCAGGGAGTCAATTTATACATACAAGCACGGGCGCACACGCGCCAGGTCATACAGAGAAGATCAGATACACACTCACCAAAATGACTCCATACACACGTGATGTAACTGCCTTGCAATCTACCCTTTATGCAGCAATGACATTTCCTTCGCTGACAAGACTAAAGACGTTTTGCTAACGCAGCCATTAGATTTTCTGGTGATATGGAATGCTTCGGCGACTTCTCTGGTGGTCTTGTCACAATGAAAAAATAACAATTCTGTATCGTCAAAGAAAGGTACGCATTTACAAAAACTGCAATGCTTTGCCAGGTTAGTGTCTTTTTTCTCCAATGAATTGGCATGCTCCATTAGTCTAATGTTAATGCAACGGCCTGTACGGCCTATGTAAGTTAGACCAAAAGATAAAGGAATTTGGTAGACCGCGCCTTTCTTGCAACTGATGAACTTATTGCTATGATTTACCTTGCAGGCAGTACTTTATTTAAAGCCATCCTGCTTCCTCTGAACTGCTGCCCCTATCGTACCCAGCTTATTAGGTGCAGAAAAAACGACCCTCACGCCATACTTGGCCCCTACCCTCTTAAAACGATGTGACAAGGCGTGCACATATGGCATGACAGCTTTTTTCCGGCCAACATTTTCTTTGGGTTGTCCCGAACATTTCAGCGCTTTAATAATCTTATTAGCACCAGCCACAAGTATAGAATCTGGAAAACCAGCCTCTCTGCATCTCTGGGCTTGGACTGCCAGGCTACTGGACATTTGATGAAAACACGATTTTTTGACAGCGATACCAATACTACCCGTCACAATTCCGAGTTTGACAAGCTTAGAGTGGCAAGACGCATAGCTCACTAGACGTTTTTCACTCCTGGGAGCGTATCGCCAGCATACATGGTCAGACAAGAAGGTCCAATTCAAATCTAAGAACTGCAGGACGTTACTCTGAGGGATCTCATGTGTAAAGCTCAGTCCTGACCAGTGCTTAGAAAAAACATCTAGTATGTCAGGCACACATTCTGCACCCTTAGACCTAACTAAAACTAGGAAGTCATCCACATACCGAAAATTTCGAATATAACTTCCATTTAAGTCCCTCTGTACTTTCTTATCAACATAACTAAGAAAAATAGTGCTAAGTATTGGGGCAACCTTGGAACCAATACACACTCCCGATTTTTGCTCGAAAAATTTATCTTTCCACTTTATATAGGTATTCTCTAAATAAAAGGATAAAAGTTCCAGGAAAGACCCACTAGAAATGCCACAATCATTTTGGAATGCACACTCATCGTTTTGGTCTGAGATGCAATTCTGAACGCATTGAAAAATTTGCTTATGGGGAAGAGAATAAAATAAATCGACTACGTCTATACTAAAACCAAAGCAAGAAGCCGGGTTCTCCTTCAAGAGAAACTTTACAACTGCCTCCGAGTTTGGCACAACAAACCGGTCAGCCACGGAGAGTGCTGTCAAATGCTTATTGAGGTAGGATGATACCACTATTTGCCAAGTTTGCCGCTCAGAGACTATTGCTCGAAAAGGCACGCTGGGCTTATGTGTTTTTGCCGAGAAGAAAATTTCAAGTGAAGAGTGCTCTGCATCCTTAACTTTATTTGCCAAACTTAGAAGCCCCATGCCTTTCAATAATGAAACAGCTTGTTTCTTATTCTTTACCGGATCCTTATTAGTCACTTTAAAATGTTTGGCTATTGCCTCACGTGCCTTGTTGGAAAACTGGTTCTCGGAAAGTACAACAAAGTAGCCTTCTTTTCGGATTGCACGACACGCAAGCGACTATCACACAGGTAATTCACAAGCGATCGAAACCTATTGCTACGCGCTTTAGGACTGTTGCTACCGGCCACAACGTCAGCACACTCAGATACACACCTTTATCTGCCCTCAGTCTGAGCCTTAGATGAAACATTATGGGCGAAGGCCAACTTTTCAACGGTTCTCAAACCAGGGTCGAGGCTGAACTTAGGTCCAAGGCGCAAGGTCTTTTCGTGCTTAGAATCCAAAACGGCGCCCCCGAGGACCAGCAGCTTTCCTTCTGCAGGCGTTCTTCTTGTGCCTCTCGCAAGGGTTGGTCGGATCGTGTTCCAAAGGAATTCCGTGAGATGATCAATGGTCACACACCACTCGCCGTGTTTGTCTCCTCCTCTTTCTGGTCCTGTTGTCTAGCGCTGTTTGAAATTGTATTGTTAGCATGGACCACCAACTCGCCCAGTCTGCTACGCTTCTACAGTTCATTTCTTGTACATGGGCTTCTTTTATGTGTCAGAATATTGATCTGTCAAGTCCGGCTGCACTCTCGCCCATCATCACCGTGCGTATCTGCCGAGCCCGCACCGCGTCGTGGCATTGCCGTTATGATACCTGCCCTCCGGATTTACAAGCGCTTTGTGGCTGGCTACGTCCGTCTACAGGGCACAACAGAAGAATGTGCAAAATTCTCAACAGTGAGTGGTGGCGCCAGGCGAGGCTGTTCAAGGACTTACTTCGGACCAGATGCCGAGGCCAGCGTGTGTTCTGCGAGTGGTGTGTAACCATTGATCATCTCACGGAATTCCTTTGGAACACGATCCGACCAACCCTTGCGAGAGGCACAAGAAGAACGCCTGCAGAAGGAAAGCCGTTGGTCCTCGGCGACGCCGTTTTGGATTCTAAGCACGAAAAGACCTTGCGCCTTGGACCTAAGTTCAGCCTCGACCCTGGTTTGAGAACCGTTGAAAAGTTTGCCTTCGCCCATAATGTGTCATCTAAGGCTCAGCCTGAGGACAGACAAAGGTGTGTATCTGAGTGTGCTGACGTTGTGGTCGGTAGCAACAGTCCTAAAGTGCGTAGCAATAGGTTTCGATCGCTTGTGAATTACCTGTGTGATAGTCGCTTGCGTGTCGTGCAATCCGACAAAGAAGGCTACTTTGTTGTACTTTCCGAGAACCAGTTTTCCAACAAGGCACGTGAGGCAATAGCCAAACATTTTAAAGTGACTAATAAGGATCCGGTAAAGAATAAGAAACAAGCTGTTTCATTATTGAAAGGCATGGGGCTTCTAAGTTTGGCAAATAAAGTTAAGGATGCAGAGCGCTCTTCACTTGAAATTTTCTTCTCGGCAAAAACACATAAGGCCAGCGTGCCTTTTCGAGCAATAGTCTCTGAGCGGCAAACTTGGCAAATAGTGGTATCATCCTACCTCAATAAGCATTTGACAGCACTCTCCGTGGCTGACCCGTTTGTTGTGCCAAACTCGGAGGCAGTTGTAAAGTTTCTCTTGAAGGAGAACCCGGCTTCTTGCTTTGGTTTTAGTATAGACGTAGTCGATTTATTTTATTCTCTTCCCCATAAGCAAATTCTTCAATGCGTTCAGAATTGCATCTCAGACCAAAACGATGAGTGTGCATTCCAAAATGATTGTGGCATTTCTAGTGGGTCTTTCCTGGAACTTTTATCTTTTTATTTTGAAAATACCTATATAAAGTGGAAAGATAAACTTTTCAAGCAAAAATCGGGAGTGTGTATTGGTTCCAAGGTTGCCCCAATACTTAGCACTATTTTTCTCAGTTATGTTGATAAGAAAGTACAGAGGGACTTAAATGGAAGTTATATTCGAAATTTTCGGTATGTGGATGATTTCCTAGTTTTAGTTAGGTCTAAGGGTGCAGAATGTGTGCCTGACATACTAGATGTTTTTTCTAAGCACGGGTCAGGACTGAGCTTTACACATGAGATCCCTCAGAGTAACGTCCTGCAGTTCTTAGATTTGAATTGGACCTTCTTGTCTGACCATGTATGCTGGCGATACGCTCCCAGGAGTGAAAAACGTCTAGTGAGCTATGCGTCTTGCCACTCTAAGCTTGTCAAACTCGGAATTGTGACGGGTAGTATTGGTATGGCTGTCAAAAAATCGTGTTTTCATCAAATGTCCACCGCGGCGGCTGCGTTTTTATTGAGGAAAAACGCTAAGGCGCCCGTGTGCTGTGCGATGTCAGTGCACGTTAAAGATCCCCAGGTGGTCGAAATTATTCCGGAGCCCTCCACTTCGGCACCTCTTCTTCCTTTCTTCTTTCACTCCCTCCTTTATCCCTTCCCTTACGGCGCGGTTCAGGTGTCCAACGATATATGAGACAGATACTGCGCCATTTCCTTTCCCCAAAAACCAATTATTATTATTTATCATCAAATGTCCAGTAGCCTGGCAGTCCAAGCCCAGAGATGCAGAGAGGCTGGTTTTCCAGATTCTATACTTGTGGCTGGCGCTAATAAGATTATTAAAGCACTGAAATGTGCGGGACAACCCAAAGAAAATGTTGGCCGGAAAAAAGCTGTCATGCCATATGTGCACGCCTTGTCACATCGTTTTAAGAGGGTAGGGGCCAAGTATGGCGTGAGGGTCGTTTTTTCTGCACCTAATAAGCTGGGTACGATAGGGGCAGCAGTTCAGAGGAAGCAGGATGGCTTTAAACAAAGTACTGCCTGCAAGGTAAATCATAGCAATAAGTTCATCAGTTGCAAGAAGGGCGTGGTCTACCAAATTCCTTTATCTTGTGTTCTAACTTACATAGGCCAGACAGGCCGTTGCATAAACATTAGACTAATGGAGCATGCCGATTCATTGCAGAAAAAAAGACACTAACCTGGCAAAGCATTGCAGTTTTTGTAAATGCGTACCTTTCTTTGACGATACAGAATTGTTATTTTTTCATTGTGACAAGACCACCAGAGAAGTCGCCGAAGCATTCCATATCACCAGAAAATCTAATGGCTGCATTAGCAAAACGTCTTTAGTCTTGTCAGCGAAGGAAATGTCATTGCTGCATAAAGGGTAGATTGCAAGGCAGTTACATCACGTGTGTATGGTGGCATTTTGGTGAGTGTGTATCTGATCTTCTCTGTATGACCTGGCGCGTGTGCGCCCGTGCTTGTATGTATAAATTGGCTTCCTGCGTCAAATAAATCAGTTGCAAGTTTAGCGTCGTGTTTGCCTCCTCCTCTTTCTGGTCCTGTTGTCTAGCGCTGTTTGAAATTGTATTGTTTTCATGTCGTAGCTGTGTCGAGCTCTGGTATACAAATGGAGCGACTCACGTACGCAGTGACGTCCGTTTTCTCATTGCAGCTCCGAGTATGAACAGCGATGATTCAAACTCCACTTTCGTGTGGATGAAGCTCTGTCGTGGCGGAAGGGTCAAAGCGCCGGAGAAAAGGGTGCAAAACCAGAAATATCGCAAGTATGGATGTCGCACTCAGGGGTTCATTGAGAAAGGGACCCACCCAATGATAGTGGTGGAGGAAGCGCTCGAAACATGGGAAGAGCAATACGCAAACTGCCGGCACTCGCACCCGCCGATAGCGAGTACGGCTTCGTGAAAGTTGAATGCCGTGTTAATCGCCGGTGAAGCAGCGCTCGCAAACACGGGATGTTGAAGATATGCACTCCTGCCATGGGGCATGCAGAGTTTGCTTTTTTTAGAGCACGCAAAACTTCATAAAGCTACCGCTACGAAAATTTGGAGTTTTCCTATAGATTTCGAACAAAGTTTTCGCGTACATTCGAGGGCTTAGTAGTTCAAATTAAGTTAATTACCAAGATTAGTACCGAGCAGAAAACACCTTGGTCAACGCGACCAGAAATATTACTGACTAAAGATTTCCTTCCTGCAGCAGTATATTCATTTTTTGAGCGTTTGTGAGTAGCTGGGGCACTCTGCATATTCAAGCGCTCGCGATGTCTATTGAGGTGCAAATTTTTTCACGGTGGCACTTGCTTGTCAGCCAGTTATTAAACTGACATAAAGAAAAAAAAGGAAGGAAAGATGCTATAAAGGGTCTTTGTTAATCCGGCTACCTGCGGTACGCTACGTTGACCCAGTTTTCGAAGTAAAACGACATGTGAACAGCGTGAAAACAAGTTTGTTTAATGAACCTCATAAAAAAAAAGCTGCGCTTCTGGCAGCCGCTTCGCTAGCAGGTCACTTGCTTGCCGGTCAGCAGGAACCCAGCGCCGCTGACAGTGGGGTTTGTGTGGAACTGGATCTTCATCTCGTCGTCGAGGAACTCGATCGTCCCTGGGAGATGGGGCGTGCAAGGAAACGCACTTAGGACGCCGTAGGCAGAGGGATCCAAGCGCGTGCTGCATGTGCCGTAGATACTCGATAGCGATTCCAATTCACAACACACGGTTGGTTAAACATTTGAAACAGCTGAGAACCACAAGCTTTAGATAGCACCCACTACGTACCTCGATAATGTAACTTACATACGCCATCTGGAAACAGCGATTCACGCTGGTGGCTTGGTTCAACTACTCAAACACTGCAAAGAATTTGGTGAATGCTGTTTTTGCTCCTGTCTGTGACCGCCTGTCTTTTGCTTCAATACTCGTTGAGGCCGGCAGCACCGCAAATCAGCGCAAAATGGCGGTGGCATCGTTACAAGTGAGCGGTCACAACTCTTCTGTTGAAGTAGGCAGGCTCTGTGCCGCGTCACTCTCCTCAACGACACGAATTTTGTAAAGGGTGCATAAACCACAATGGACTGGCCAAAGTAACCCGACAGTCGGGAAGTGTTTATATAGAGGAAACGTACACTTCCACGTTTTCGATTAAAAGTTCGGTGCTATATTGCTGATGTGCTAAATTATACTCGCAGTAGGCGCTTAGTAAACTTTGGAATAAACCGGATTAGCAAGCTTTGTTTAAGCAGTTGTGTTTGAGGGAGGCCTGCAAGCTAAAGGTTGGTTTCAAATCAATGAATAATTATATTCATCGCCCACCTCAGCGCAGCCATATATCTACAAACAAAAAAAATATCCCGGACGAGGACCAATTTTTCAACTACGAAAATGTGAGAAAACAGTTTAGCCTTCCTTTCTAGCCGTATGGATACGGCCAAGAGCGTGCTGATTGCAATTGTTTGCGTATGGAACCTACCTTACGTTGGATAGTTTTTCTCCTAGGTACGTGGGACCAACAGCGTTCCAATTTTTTGAGCTACTGATCTCTTCGACCTCCCCTGCCAAGTGCCAGACGTCGCGTTAATCTGAACGATTGTCACGGTGAGACGAGGGCATTTATTTTTATTTATTTTTCTAGTCCCAGCGTAGTAATTGTCTCACTGAGGCGGCGATCCTGGGTGCATATCGTGGACTAACATCATTTTTTTGTTAATAAGATTTACGAAAGCTGAACAAGTTTTTTTATAGTCACATGGCTAGTCCCAGCGTAGTAATTGTCTCACTGAGGCGGCGATCCTGGGTGCATATCGTGGACTAACATCATTTTTTTGTTAATAAGATTTACGAAAGCTGAACAAGTTTTTTTATAGTCACATGGCTGTGCCCAGGTGAATGCTCACTGCAATTATTTATTCAATTTTTCACGTTTTTCTTAGCATGACACGAATCAGCAAATTTTTCAGGTAGTTATTGGGAGTAGTAGCGCAGGCGCTAGTCTGAAACCGTTTGGGCACGCATGGACGAGCTTCATAAAAAAGAGGTTGCGAAAGGTTCGACGAATAGTTCGTGGAAGGGTGTGGTGCCAAGTTCAAATTAAGCTCCAGGTGAGGTTCATTTTCACCGCGCGGAATAAAACGTAGCATTTACCGGCACATAGTCTCGAGGCATCCTAGAAATTCAAGAGCAGTTTTCAAAAAAGCATTAGAAGGCACTGCCGTATTTCATCGTCCATCTGTAACAGCGCTGGATGATTGCGCCGCCAAAGTGCCGCGATGTTGCCACCGTTTTGGCCTTATACGTCACACCTCAAGTCCGTTTAGTGATTCATACACACCCCTTTAACAGACCCGCCACACATTTTCCTCCTCTTCGAGAAATGCGCGGATTTCGCAAAAAGCCCGTATTCGAAATGACCAGCGCGGAAACAGACACGAGAAGAAAAAAACACTGACGACAGGACGTTTCGCTGTTGTTTTTTCTTCTCGTGTCCCCGTCTGTTTCCGCGCTGGTCATTTCGAATCATGTCCCACCAACTCGCCCAATCGGCAGTTTTGATTAAAGCGCGTATCAACCGTCGAAAGCAGTGTACGTACGCGTGGCGCCGTACGCCTGCTTTCCGCAGAAGCGCAGGGTGCCGAACTGCAGGTAGTCTTTGGAGCAGCCAGGATCCTGCTCCAGCTCGAAGGCCTCCATCTTGATCTCGAGCGCGCAGACGCGGAAGTTGTGCTTGCGCAGCGTGTAGACGCAGTGTATGCCGCCGGGGTAGCCGCCGCGCCGGAAGCCCGGGCTCATCAGCTGGAACACCTCGGTCGTGATCACCTGGTCGCAGGCTGCTGGGCGGGAGCGTACGCTTTAATCCCCGCCCCATGTGACAGTCTAGTGTATGGAGCGGGCCAGCGGTGACCGGAGGGCATAAAAAGCGAAATCTCCATTATTTTTTTTTATTTTTCGTTATTGCAACAACGTGCCTTGGGAGAATGCGCGAGAGGTGCTTTTTCTGTCAGTGTTAAACACGTCAGCTAAGGGGTCAGATGTCGCTCTCTCAGCCCCGTACAGCACCACTCAGACCCTGGACCATTCAAAGAAACAGTCGTTGAAGCTTAAGGATGTGAAAAGTTATCGGATGGGTTTGGAGAGGCGTACACAGTCGCTATTTGCGTGTGTCTTTTTCCAAGCGCGATATTTCGACGAACAAAATATGCCGAAGCTGCCGTGTGCCACTGTTGTCCGTGAAACGTTCTGACGAGCGATGTGAAGATCCATAGGCAGACGAGCCGGGCAGAGGAGGAGTACCCGCGGCTGCTCTTGCGCCCATTGCAAAACACATCACGGTCTACGTATACCGCATCATGCAGTCTACGTGATGACGCCATTGCGGCGACATCAAGGAAAATGAGTTGAAACAAAGGAAGCCTTTCTCCCAAGTAGATGCTACAAAGGGAGCATTCAGCGTTTCAGCAATCTACGCTTCTTTTGTCGCTTGCAATAGTTCATTGCTCAACATGTATAGATACAAAAAACACATGCGACCTTTGTTCATTACACGAAGAAGCTATTAATGGTGTGCATGCAGCAGCAATGACGAAATGACGTGCCGTTTTCTTGCGGCTAAACAAATTTCCTGAAAAAAATATCCGGCTGGCCACTTGCGCTCGCACCTGTACGCGCTTTCAGGACTGATTCGCGCTTCCGAAATGAACTGTACAGGCAAATTGAGTAAACTGTAATCGGATTCAACTTAAATCTGTAGTGAAGCTCCGCCCACATTCAGGGCTGCCGATCACAATTCCTCCATGAGAAAAAGTAGACTGTTAAAGCTTTTTTTATTACCTAAACAAGAAGCTAACCATGAAATGAAATTGTATACGCTAAATAATTTTAATGCCTCTGGTTTGTTTTGATACTGTAAAGCATTAAAAAGCTGGTTTTGATCACTTTTGTGATTGGTCAGCGAAGTAATACAAGACGCCGGGGACAGTGGTCGATTGTTACAAAATGCTATTTTTTTAAAAGTTGTATCTTACTTGAACGACTCTTGCTCTTGGCAGTTCGGCATTTTCTTTTTTCAGAGGGGATTACTGTTTGTATGAGAACACAAAAAAACGTACACGGTCTCATACTAAATTCTACTGATCAAATCTGCGATGAAGGATGCCGCTGTCCAATGAACTTCCTATTGTGTTACATTTTGAGCCTGTTTTAAAATCATCTTTGAGAGTTGACAAGTTAAGCAGGTATCGGTAAATTCGAAACATATTAGTTGCTTTATGAGCTGCTTTAGCGGCTCCGAGCGAAATTTGGACGCCAGTAAACTGGCGCCATTTTGGTTCAGTAAAGTTGGAATTTCTTTCAGTCTCTGATTTTAGTGCGCTTTAAAACACGCTAGCAGTTCTTTGTATACTTTCCTCTTCCGATCTCCATTTGGCCGTGGGGAACGCTGCTGGGAGCGCCCCGGTTTGAACAGGGATCTGAAACTTCACCTGGCCCTGAACACCGCAGCGTTTCGCGGATAGCGTCATCTATACCGAAGAGTATATGTGATAATGTGCCTCGGAGTCCTTGTGTGATCGGACGCCCTCGGGCGCTCAGCGACTGCGGCTGTGCGCGCTTCAACGTAGATAGAGAGCAGCCGACATCGTTTCCGAATCAGCATGTACATACGGTACTAAAATGAGGAGAACCTCATATAGAACACGCCTTTCTCTCGCGCTTGCTCCCAAGCTCAGAAAATATCTTCCTTCCTTCTTCTCAAAAAACACTTTGCTTTCTGCATAGAGAGGAAATGAGTCGTTCGTGAGCTGTTCGCGCGTGGAGTCATGAACAAAAATTTTATACAATACGTTTGAGCGAAAAAACAAACAAAATTGTGGCTGCGCCAAATCGCCACCTGGTCATCCGGTATTCGTTCCAGGGAATGCAGTATGCATGTCCCTTCATGCCTTGAGGATTTGCAGTGGAGTGGCTTGCCTGACCTTGCAGAATTAATTTCTAAGTCGAAAGCCCTATATGTCCCATTAGCAACGGAATCTGTGGGCGTCCAGGAAAAGTGGTCCACAAAACCCGCAATGACGTCATGTGTAAAGAAAACAGTTTTTTGCGAAGGTGCGGGGAATTGAACCAAGGACCTTGAGACTGCGAGGCGCGAAAGCAACCCATATATAGGCTACAAAACCGCGTTGCTTCTTGGCGAATAAAGGTGAACCCAGTGCATGCGTTTCCTTGCGACTGTATGCCAATGAGTAGGTTTGTCATTAGAAAGGAAGGAAAAAATCTCAATTAAAGATTAAATGCTTTCGCCTTCAAAGCCCGTAGCAGTCTGAAGTTCCCTCCGTAATTTTCGCTCATAAACTTTCATCCATTACCGCATATGGATACGGACACGGATGAATATATGCGCACAGAAATATATGAATATGAGCACGAATGATGAAAAGCATCCTATCAGCCACTTTTTTCTTTCTTCCAGTGCCGTATCAGTAAATCAAACGTAACATTTAGTTTCTGTAAGGCATCACACAAACGTAGAAGGAAATCATTCTAAACGCTTCCACTCTGGAGCGGTCACCTTCGCCGGGCAGGGGGGTCGCCAGACACCCGCTGGATATCTGCTTGACGTCGATGCGGAACCCCGAGCGCTCGTACACGCCATCCGTGTGCAACTTCAGCTCGATGGTGTTGCGGCCCCGGGGAAAGTCCACGATAACTGCAAATACAGTTTACAGGCCGTATGCCAAGTGCTCAGCGCGCTTTCGCATCTCCGTTCGTCCTAGCTACACCCCCGCCTTTTTTTTACAACGTCAGCTGCTTTAAAACAGACGATGAGCAGCACACGAGATCCACTTATGCCCGCAAGCTATGCAACAAGGCAGACACTAAATTAGAGGATAATGATCGCTCTGAACTAAAATGAATCAACGAACTACTCAGCACCCGCATTTAGCTTTCATGTTTATAGTGGAAAGTTAGAGGTGGTCGTTTTTTCAGATCATTTCACTTGGTGGAATTCTTGTGGCCCGCCAGTGTTCCGATGTGTCCGTTTCCAAATTTACAACTCAGTTCTCGTAATTACGCAAGCAAGGCTCTGGATATCGGCGCGAAACTCCTCGCCGTTGTGATGCTGCTGTTACACACGACGTTTCGCCTAACAGTAGCGCAGATCAACAGGCGAAGCTGATGACTCTGCCTCTTTCACTTTGGACTATAGCGAAGTCGAAGACACGCCACAACTGCGCCGCAGCCGGGGCCCGGGAGAGGTTTCGCGCTGTTGTGAAATGTTGCTGTGCGCCTCGCGAAAATGCATCGTAAAAAGCTTTTTTTTCTTATTCCTGCTTCATTCATAACATTCACGAAAAAAGCATTAGGAGTTTCTTTCAAAATTCCGCAGGCGGTTCCTTATGACTTTGAAGCTATGAATTTCCCAAGTTCAGCAAAAGTAGGTGCACAGAAAGCTGGGTGAGTAGGCAGTGCCATGTTTCGAACAGCGCAACGAAGCGATACAAAGGATAAAGACCTTGCAGGCTAATCCGTGCTGCGCCTTGATTACATGCACCGGGGTATCCCGTTGTGCAGTAGGGTACCTTCCCTTTGCACTTCTCTTACCGCTGCTCCCATAGAGGCCCACGTATACAGTCGGGGCCAAAAGTCTCTGGACCGCGTGTTCCTTAAATGAAGCCGATAGCTCTGCTATTAGCCGGCTTCTGAAGATAACACTTGTGGAGATTAAAGAACAAAATTTTGAATTTCATCTCCACAAGTGTGGTTGCCAGCCACCGGTTAATAGCAGAGCTATCGGCGTCGTTTGAAGGACACGTCGTCGAGAGATTTTGGTCCCGACTGTACAAGTTGAAGTTATCGTCTGCGCTTCTGAATAAATGTGTGCCCCTAACTTTTGGGGTGAGCTTAGACCTGCAATGCTGAGCTGGGCTTCCATTGAAGCACATATATTACAGCGCTAGCTGTACAAAGGAACGCTGGCCTATGAAACGACGTTCGGCGTCCACACAGGTGCACAAGTGTACCTGCGCGCAGGATGAACACAGGGGCTGCCAGCGCACAGGTAGATTGGCTTCTGCATAAGTGCACCTGTGCACATGAGTGGACGGACGAACAAAAATGAACTGATACGGGAAAGTCGAAAAGTATCAGTGTAATGCATCTAAGGCATCAAAAAAGAAGAAACACACAACGGTGCTGCCTTGTCCTTTGCCATCTTGTGGATCGCTTCGTCATTCCGTCGCGCTGCTAAACGTGTTTAACGAGCCGCTTAAAAACAGAGTGTTCGCATCACTCGCTACTCAGGGACACGTGGACCAAAACAAATGTTGCCTCTGTAGACTTGCAACGCCCGCATGAATCTAGAATACTCCCCGGTATTATTCCCCCATACACCCAATCTACTTTTCTGCCAAGGTGCTCCCGCTCACTGGTCTGTCCGTCGCGCCGGCCGCAGTAGCGGGTCCCCTGGATGTCGAGGTAGTCGGAGGGGCAGCGGCCACTGCGCTGGACGCCCACGTCGAAGCGGCCGAAGGTGAGCTGCGCGCGGCACACGCTCGGGCTGGCCCGGTGGATCCAGTAGCGGCAGTCCAGGTTGGCCGGGTACGCGAACGGGTGCCGAGGGCTCTCCAGCACACCCCCGTCGTAGTGCAGCCGGCCGCATGTCGAAGGCTGCGCCGGCGACGACGAACCGCCGCCCGGACGCCCCACGGCCGGCCCTGCATGCGCGTACGGTGCTGTCCACCGAGCTCATCTTGTTTCCTGCGGCGACCTTCTGCCCTACCTCAGACGTGGAGCGTCTGCATACTACCCAGAGGGAAAGCAGATGGCACTGCACTTCATCCGCTACGGAGCGGAGCAGGAATGCCGGGAAGATTAGGTTTCGTAATTGGCTTGGCTGTTGCTGGGCACGAAACGTTGGCTCAGCCATAACAACACGACTCGTCTCGCGGCAAACCTCGAAGAAATTGTGGGAAAGTTTCCATACCATCCTAACACTTGTGTTCAATTTATTGAAAGCGCACTATTAAAATAATTTCATCGACGCGCAGAGGAGAGCACCGCGACGCCGCTGGTGATTCACAGGCGGAATGCACGTTTTCGGTCCAACACTAGCCAAACCGTGTAAGAAACCGCGTCTTTCCGGCATTCCCGCAGTGAATGAGGTGCTCTTTAAGAAACTCGCATAGACGGTGGCGCCAGCATTCCCTTCAAGGTGATATTCAGAAACTCTGCCCGTAGACAAAGGCGTAACGCATTTGGTGACGACGTATGGCCCGGCGCCACTGCCATGCCTCGTTTCACGCACACAGCAGTGTCACTATTAATTCCTGCTGATTTAAGTGCTTCAATTATTGCCGAGAAACATATCGCTGCAGCTGTCGCTGCAGGTGGGGATCCGAGACCGATAGGAACGGAAGGGTTTGTTCGAGCGGAAATATTCATCGTTCTAAACTTGCCGCTTCAGGCTCTTCTGTGGCAACTTAGGCAATGCAAACCGACGTGATTACATATCCTCCCGCACAAACTTCGTTTAGTCTGTGTGCCAATGTCTTTGTGGAACAAATACTATGGCCATTTTCTGCAGCGAGGGGCCTCCCGTAGAGCCGCGGAGCAGAAACAAAAGCGGTTGTTCTATAGCGGAACTCGGCCTTATTTTGAGGCTGAAAAAGTATACGATGGGCCATTGTAAGTATCAAATTATCTGCAGCCTGAGGTAATAAAAAATCCGTGCACATCAGTTATTAAAGATAAGGTGTACACTGGTAGAGCAGTAAATGTTTTGCCCATGGTGGCACTTACTATACATTTACTCATATATACTTGCTCCATCTATTTTTCAAATTCTACCGTTTAATTTATAGCTCTACAATGCAGTTATGAGGCGTGAAAGAATTTTTAATAGAAGTATTTTTAAAAGAAGTTGATCCAGAATTTTTTTCTATCGCTCAGCTGCTTTCTAGATAAGCTCTATTCATCTGTCAGGACTGTCTTAGTTGTATCGCTTAACAGTGATTCGTTATGGATTCATCAGTACATTAAGTGCGCCTGTACGCATAGTGGCACTGTTCGCCCTCATTGGGTGCGGGCACCTCGAACTGCGCGAAAGTATGCTCACAGTACACCATGCACTATGTTCTCAGCATTTTATGGAGCTGTTCATTTCCTGTCGACGTTCGCTAACGTCAACCACTACGATCGCTCGACTTTTCGTGGAGCAGCGTATGTTTGCAGATGTACACCCGTTACGAGACTGCCTGCAACTCGACGCTGCGACCAGGGCCTACGGGCACTGCTGGCGCACGCCGGCACGGTATGGCTTGTTGGAGAGGACCGAAAGGGAAGTTACTGTCGCGAAGTTGCCTATACAAACAGGAGAGAAGTTGCCCATGCATGGATTCTTCACAGGACTGTGGAAACGCGCCTTATAAAATATTCAGCTTTGTTCAATTGGATTGATGCGGACGAAATGTGGGCATTTTTCTCGACCTTCTCTTACTTTGAGCTATCATTTTGCGGCACGAAGCACGAGCTGTCCCTATCACCACTAGAACCCAATCACTACCACCCGTCGCTGAATGAAGTGTGCATAAAAATTGCTCTCGCCGATGTTAGAATTATAGCCAATGTTTCATTATAGGCGGTGTTTTATCACAGCCGGTGTTTCGTTATAACCGGTGTATCTTTCTATCCGGTGTTATAGTAGGTAACAGATGGAGAGCGGGAGCTGCCCCTAAACGGGCCCCTGGCGCCTGCTACGGTTGGCAGATGTAGGCTTCACGCAGACGCCGAACAGTCTTCGGCGTCATGGCCCTCCTAATGCACTAAAATTTCAAAAGACTGTCTAAAGACTGTCAGTAAACTATGTACAATGCGAAACCGCCCTGACAGAGGTTTCTTTACACAGTTAATAGACCGTCGTGCGCATTCAGTGTGGGACGCAGCGGCGCTCCGTGGCCGCGAGTCTTGTCGCCTCACCGAGCGGCGCCCTGGTGCAGCCGATGTCGCTCTGGGTCACCTTGACCTCGAAGCCCTTCCTGGTGGTGGTCAGGTCGGAGGTGAACACCAATCGCAACTCGTCCGCTTCTCGCGGGAAGTAGAGCACTGCAAGAGTTTGGTGGATACGAAGCGGTGCGCATGAGAAGGGAGAAAAAAGCAAGTACCCTTACCTCACAGCTGTTAAGTTGCAATATAAATCACTACCCGTACTTTTCTGTTTACTATTTAGTATACTGTCATAGTCTGGAAACTGCCAGGATCATCTGCGATAATTATCAAGTTCTTCTTTGTTTTGCCTTATTATGTCTCAGCAGCAAAATTTATACTTTTATTTTGTTTGTAGCATCGCTAACTCCAAATCTATATCAGTGTGACGGTTCGTGTACATGCAAACGAAAAAAAATAAATGATTTTATCCTTGATAAAAGTAATTTATTTTGCAAAGACTGCTTGAGGCAAAGATTTAAGACAGGTTCACGAATATGTACAGTCGAGGACAAAAGTCTCTGTACAATGTGTTGCGTCAACGAAGCCAATAGCTCTGTCAGTCGGCGCTAGCTGACAGCCACACTTGCAGAAGTGAAAGAACAAGATTTTGTCTTTTACTTCCACGAAGTGTGGTCTCTAGCCGCCGGATAATAATAGAGCTATCGGCTTCGTTTACGAAATACGTGGTCCAGATACCTTTGGCTCCATACTTGTACGTGCAGGGTGGCTATGAAAGAGAGTCCTACCCTTCCGAACGTGCTTACAAGCTCGTCGACAGGCACAGAAGGCGGTGTGAAGGTAGTAAAGCCACCATAAAACCGAACAGAATTGCAGTTCTGGGCTGTGGGCCACACGCCCTGTTACTCTGTGGGTGTGAATCGCACCGCGTGTGGCTCGAGCCCTGCAAGCCAGTCGACATCGCTATCGGGTGTCGCTGTGTCCCTTCAATAGCTGTTCGCTCGCTAGAACTGCGATTCAGTCGGTTGGTGGATTTACTTGTTAGGACTTGCCTCGGGAGGTCGACGACCGGAAACCGCAGAGGCGCTCGCCGGTGCTCTCGATGAGCAGGGCGTCGGCGGCGCAGTCAGGGGCGTCCTCGACGTCGAAGTCGACCAGGTCGAGCCGCAGCTGGCACACGCTGGGCCGCGGACCAGCCGCAGCCGGTACACGCAGCGCACTCCGGCAGGGTAGTCGCCCGGGAACGACGGCGACCGCACGATCTCCACGTCCCGCGACACGGTCCGGTCGCAGCTGCCCGGCGCCCCCCGGAGCCGCCGTCGCTGCGTGCGCCGCCGCGCTGCCGCCTCAGCGGGTGCGCGCATTCGAACGAGCCATGACGCGTCGTGAGACCACTAGGTGAGACCACTAGGGTAGTGGTCTCACGACAGCCGCCTTTGTAGACGCTGCACCGCCTGGCGCACAGTGGGCAAAACGCAGACTCGACCACCACGCGGTGAGTGTCGTAAACCGCGGCGGAAGCCGGCATGTATTTCGGCAGTCGGGCGAAATACAAAAACACCTTTGCCCCGAGGTTATCGTGCACGTTTAAACAACACCCAGGGTGCCAATCAATCGATTCGGAGCCCGTATTTGCGCATTGCGTTTTGAAGGCTCCTGTGCTGCCATGTTGGTGTGATGCGGCCACGTGATGCGACAGTAGTCGTGACATGATGCGCACACGCCCATCGCACGGGATTAGGACGTCGGCAGGACGTCACCGTCTTTCGTTGTCATCATCGCTTGCAAGCCTCGTGTCCCCACGGCAGCCGCATGCTCCTGACCTGTGTTGCACATGGCATATGTAATTATCCGGATGCTCGTTTCATTACTGTAGTCGGATACAACTTAAGAAAAGAGCGGCAGGCATTCACTCTGAACTAAAGTACCTACATCTAGGTACTTTACTCTGAACCGACTCAGCTGGGGTTAACTCCTGCGCATTCCCCCGAAAAGGGGCATTTGGCTCGCGCTCGCCGCGAAGTAAGTTGAGGCTCCTAAGGGAACGCTGCGTTCACGAAATTCGAAGCAATAAAACAACCAACGAGTCCAAACACAAATGCAAACGCCTGTTCTGAAAGCGCTTCCGAGATGGCGGAAACGAGCTATTCATCTGTGCGCATGAGACCGCTGCTGATGGTGCCGCGCGGAGTCCTTTGTCGCATGCTTTTTTCTTAACGTTTGTTTAATCATGAGCCAAGTGACACATACATCGCCACAAAAACATCTGAGTGTTTTTCAAAGGTTCTTTAAATTTTCCGATACCTCGCTAATTGATTGGAATATTTAAGGATTTTATTATCACTTTCACTTCATTAATTGGTTACATGCAGTAAAAAGTTATGGGTGCTTAATTGCATTACTCATTTAAAATGCATTAGCATTAGGAGCCTTTGTGTACTAGGTAGCGATTTGTGTATCTGCGACGTTTCTGGGCGGACTTTGCCTATTTGTCAGAACGGTACCGTTTTTTTTTTACGCCACACAGCTGCCTAGTCAGATGTGGCGTTTATGTAAGCTTGGCAGAGGAGCACCATGAGGCAGGGAGCAGACTGAGTCATTCTTACATGTGGAGGCAGTCAATGGCCACCGAAACCAAAAAAAGCATAGGGAAGTATTTATTTTTTTTCAATTTGTGCTCACCAATTGGAAATTAATGACGTAATTATTTTAGGGCTGAAAGATAAGTGATTAGAATGTAATCATTTTCATTTGCAATGGGTCATTCTTAGTCATTATCCATATTGCAAGGTTAATTCTTAATCCCATTTTTTTTTTTGGGGGGGGGGGGGGGGGGGGGAGGGTTCTCCCGTGGCAGCCCCACCTTTCGGCCTTTCCTTCATCTCCCCTAAAAGTGAAGAGGAGGATTTCTTTCTTTCCCCTTTGTCACCTATCAGCTGCGGCAGGTGGCTGTGCCGTATACACATCCTTACACATACCGAAACCAGCGGGTGCTCACAGTGCGGCTTCTAATGCTGACGCATTAGAATTACGATAAAGATGCACGAAAGTTGACAGTATAAAGCTGCTGTTTGTTAAGATAGAGCGCTCGGTTAACTTGTGCTGGTGTCACTATCTATCTTGGGCACCCTGTAGAGTACTGATGTCATCGACATGTAAGTGAGCCTTCTAAACGAGAGCCACAGTGAAAAACCAATATTCAAGCTTAAAGGGACCCTTAAGTGATTTCGATGGGCCTAGCCTAGTGCAAAAGATCCGTAGAAGTTGGTTTGGTTTGGTTTATGGGGGCTTAACGTCCCAAAGCGACTCGGGCTATGAGGGACGCCGTAGTGAAGGGCTCCGGAAATTTCGGCCACCTGGGGTTCTTTAACGTGCACTGACATCGCACAGCACACGGGCCTCTAGAATTTCGCCTCGATCGAAATTCGACCGCCGCGGCTGGGACCGAACTCGCGTCTTTCGGGCCAGCAGTCGAGCGCCATAACCATTCAGCCACCGCGGCGGCTTGATCCGTAGAAGTGGTCTTTGTGTTCGAGCTCCAAGGGGCGAGCTTGGAGGCTGGCGCTTCTGCCCACTGACGTCTTTGGAGTAGGGGCCGGACGGTGAGGTATGTCGCCCTAATCGATTGCAAGCTACTGTGGGCAGCGAATTTTAAAAATTATTTATAAAGTATAGGCCCACACAGAGCTTTCAAATTTGACTCGAATACCCCACAAAGGTCACGTCTACAGATCTGCTGCACTAGAATAGGCCCATCGAAATGATTTCAGGGTCCTTTTAAGGAGATACTGCCATCTATGCCACCCGTACGATGCCCGTAATTTCATTAAAAAAGGACGTCGTGAGCAGGTTAACGCTCATTCTTCACCTAACTTTATCTTTGGGATGTCAAAAGGGTTGGTCTACTACTAATGCGTCCCTATAGATTGCCGGGGTTCAGGTGGTCTTGAGGATTTCTTAGGAGCCCTTCATACAGCTGCATATAATATGTAACGAATTAAAACTGTCTTTCTGTTGGCTGGTTGATGTGCGCAGCTGTGTATATTGTTTCCGTCATCATGGGTTCATTGAAAAAAGAGAATACCTTTTCACGACAGCTGGGCGCCACTAACTTTAACTGTAAGGTCCTTATGTGCTCGGAAAATGAGCTAGCATAATGTATAAACAGCGTTTAGATGATCTGCCCTTTTAAAGCCTTCATGTGTCTGTGTCCGGACACGCGCGGTTCCACGTCCGATGTCCTCAGAAGCCTTGTGCGCTGAAGTTACGTAACGTCTCCTGCGTTGTTGTAGCTTTAAGTGCCGGCCACTGCTAAATGTTGCGGGTTGGGTGGGCTTCGTGGAACGCGGAGGAACAGCTCCTCTGAATGTTTAAAACGTCTGGGGAAAATGATGCATGGGAATGGCAAGCACCCAAACTAACTCGTGAAATGGTACTTGCGGCACCCTTTCTGAAAGGCGCTGACCCCGTTCAAACATCATTTTAAGATGGAAACAGTTGTGTATAAAGCGCCATGTTGTGTGTGTGTGTGTGGGGGGGGGGGGGGGGTTGACAAAGTCTCTTTTTGAAGGGTTAAAGGGTGTGAGTTTTGACACCACTGTAAGGCCGTCACTATTTTCCAGCTGCGTCCCTTTGCAGGACGCCGACACACGCGGGAAGCGGCTCCCCCATTACAAGCGAGAGCCCCGAAAGCAAAGTGCATACGGGAAATGGATAGGGTTGTTTGACGCACCGCCGCCGCCTTGAGGAGACCCCCCTAACGACGTAGGCTATCGTCGGAGAGGCACCCGATGTCCCTCAGCATCCCGCAGTGCCTCGTGGCCGAAAAAAAGGCGTATTTCCAGGATCGCAATGACAAACACCTGTTAAGGCAAATATGCCTTTCCCACCCAAGCCGTGGGAAAACAGAGCCGTTACTCATCTGGTTTGCCGAAGCGGAAAGAGCACTCGAAAGGGGCGACTGCGTCGCTTTTCTGGCAACGAGCGCCAAATAAACCCATTCATTCTTATTAGCCGTGTCCTGCCGTCGGTAGTGTGGCGGCTTCGTGGCCCTTTCGCTCCCTCTTCTGTTGCTGACGGGCGACACGGATTGATGATGGGTTGGAGCATATCAGTGTCAAGAACTTGACGAGCAACGTGAGCGGTTCGGGGGGGGGGGGGGGGGGAGGGGGGGGGAGGAAAGTCGGGAGAATAGCTCCGAAGGGAGAGCATGTGGGTACTCTTACTTGAGAGAGAGTGGTGGCGTATTTGTTTTTTGATTTGGTTTGTGTTGTTAACGAGACCCTGGGTTCGAGGGCTAAGCCCAGCCCACGGGGTAGTCCCCATCTTCCCATGTTATTTTTGATTGGAGAATTGATGCTTAGGGCGGGCCACTGAAAATGACCTCCCTTAGTCCTTTGTTAATTAAGTGTTTAAAAGCGCGCGTGAACGGATGGAGCCCCCAGCATGGAGCCCCAGTCTGAGCTGGGGCTCCATGCTTAGCATGTAACGTGGTGCTACTTCGGCTCTAATCCGTCGGGTCGATGAGTAAATTAGCGCAGTTTGTTCTTTTGTAAATCAGTTCGTACTTCTTCCAGTTTAATTCTTTGTATATGTATGATGTAAATATATGCTCAGCAGTCATCATCTACAAGCACGCCTCCTGTCCATCTTCAAAGCCGAACGACACTGAGAGGAAGGGTTCGTAAACCTTCCTTGAAGAAACGAACGACCTGAAATTCTCCTACCCACTAACCGCCTTTAAGGGTGTACACCACTTTACGGTGCACACTCTAAACACAAATACTCCTGTATAAGACTAAAAGGGAAGTAAGCTGTACACCTTACTCCCTTTTACTCCTTCCTGTTTAGATTGTACCGACGATGTAAACATATGAAGTATGCATGTAAGCGGCGCTGCTTTTTCTTTATTAAGCGAGTATATGCCTGTCGTGCGCGGCTGGCTTGGGCACATCCGGAGCCCCAAGTAAACACATACGGAACGCCGCCTGTGTGTGGACAAAGTGCGTACCCTGTGATTCATTTTCTTTTTTGACTCCACATGGAACTAATGAGTCAAGCGGACGGCGCCGGAGGGGAGTGTGGGGTGCGCAGGCGACCCTGCTTGGCCGGGCCCCATGGTTTGCAGCCCCGCTCCGAGAAGCAGCAACGAAGACGCGCGATGCCTTTCATCCCTACCGCGGCGACGCTGCGCAAGGCCATGACCCGGGCGGCGGTCGTTCAGTGTGTGGCCAGGAGGCAATTTTGGAGACGCGTTTCCTCATGCTCACTGTGAGCGCTTATCAGCTCCATATGACTGCCAGGCACTTCCTGTGCACGTGGGGGCGTCAAGAAGGATTGGGGAGCGGTGGCGCCTTAAGTGGCCCCTCGGGGACGGCTTTCGACAATCTGTGCGGTCCTCGCATGCTCTTTAAGCGAGTAACATGCCGCCCCGCGGGGGGAGGATGGAGTGATCCGAGAGGGGAATTACTGTTAGTATTCGTGACAATGACCTGTACCCTCTCCCCAATCTTTGATTGGGCGTGTTTTACTCTCCTCTGTCTCCTTTTCAATGTGTTTTCCTTTCCCATGTGTTTTATTGGATGTTTTTTCCTTTCCCCGGTCCCTTGATTGGATGAGTGCTTGTGTTTTGACCTAATTGGTTGTTGTCCCCACTGAGGGCGGGGACTTAGGGATTAAAAGAAGACGTTTTGGTGGGACCGGGGATTGATTTCGTCTGGTCACTCTGCGGATCAATCAGTATGTACATAGTTGTTCTCCTTGTTGTACCTTCCGTTCTGTCTTAACTATTTTATATGTTATTCAACAGTTTACTTCCTGAAGTTCCTCGAGTAGTGTGACTGAGCAAGTTTTAGAACCTTAAGACGTCGGCATCCAACATCTTCTACCTTTCCCCTTCGGGCTGACATCAAAGAAGAGAAAGGGGTAAAAGGAACGCAACTATGCCATTGGGAGCAAGTCACAAAGGGGGATAGCAATTCAGGACAAAGTTATATATAGGAAGGAGTGCAGTACAGGTTCACGAAAGATCCGTCGGGAGAACAAAATAAGATACGCGATTCCGTCGAAAGCTGGCCTGCCTGAGGAAGCGTATACGCACAGAAAGCCATTAAGCAGAGACGGTTTGACAAAACTCCTGGCTCAGGCCTTCGCAATTGTCTCCTTTTGTGATTTCCCTAAATTAGTGTGACGCCATGGCCAAATTCTCGCACGCGAATGAGACAAAATGTGACAGGTTGTGGTAAACAACAGAGCCTGCCTTCGCAAGACGCTGTAGCGCTTCGTATAGGCGTTCCAGCTGCATGAAAGAGGCGGCGTTGCAACGCTATAAAGAATCCAGTCGCTTGAAATCGAAACTGTGATAGGAAACTATGCGATCCGGGCAGCTAATCAAGCGCAGAAATTCTGCAGAAATTTTGTTAAATTGTACTTTCATCCACTTTGCGCTTTCGCATTCCCTCTATTTACACTTTTCTATACGAGCTACGACCATTACTGACAAACGGTCTTCTTGTTGAACGGAAGCAACGAGCGAAAATATCCGCGCCCCGGTGAAATATGTCAATAAAGCGAGTTTGAGTGTCGGCAGTACGACATACTTTATTATAGCGGCGGCAAGAAAAATGAGTTGCTGTCGTGCGGTAAGCACCACGAAAAATGGTTCTGGAAGAAGCGAAAATACCTGTCGGGGACTTATCCAATTTCTGTAGGGCATTGCGACTGGGTGTGTGTTGCAAGCACAGTGCAACATGTCGCAAGGTAACCGTCAGGCGAACTACTTGAACGAAGCCACGACGAACACGAACCCAGTGAATCACATTCCTCTCTTAGATGTCCCGATAAAATCCAGTACGTCGAAGAAAATAGGTGCTTCCGGTACGTTTTACCACACGAGATGTCCTTCGTCAATAGTCCTGCAGTTCGGTATATGTGTCGTGCGTCCGTCAAGTTTGTGCACTATATGTGCATTCGATGGTTTTATGCCATGTTTCCGAGACACGTAAAGTGCCACTTTCTCAGTTACATCGCAACGTTTTTTCTGCCCTATTAACTATCTACAGCAACACAGAAAATGCTTGCGTCTGCAAACTTCGCAGTTGGAAGTGTTTCAGAAGCGACGCGAACCCGAGACCTCTGTCTGGACGCATGCTCGTTCGTCCCTGGGGGTGACCGTCCTTGCAGGTACTCGCTACCCTTGCACGCCGTTGGGAATAATACCAATGACAGAAATACTGCATGTTTAACCTACAGTGATGTACGACTGTGACAGGCTTTTCACTTCGACGAATTCATGTTATGACATAAGGAGAGCTTTTATGCGTTGCATATTGCAATCACTCAGTTCAGCCCTTGGGCGCGGCCGGGCAGCCACTATTGACCTTTAGCGCAAACCACGTGACGTGACGTCACGACAGCCGGAGGAAAAGCTGGGCCACCAACTCGCGCGGTCGCGCGCGGCCGCAGCCACCACCTGACTCCCGCTCCTCCCGCTAGGGACGCTGCGCCGGCGCGTGACGTCACGGAGGAAAAGCTGGGCCCCAACTGGCGCGGTCGCGCGCGGCCGCAGCCACCACCTGACTCCCGCTCCTCCCGCTAGGGGCGCCGCGCTATGATTGACGTCACGGCATATGTATGGACCTCCTTCACCCCGCGACGTCACGAAGGTGCGGTGGCGCTGATGTTAGCAGCGACTTTCGCATGGTAGGCAAAACAGGTTCCGCTTGGCCGTGCCTACCGCAGCTGCCGCAGCTACCGGCGGCTGCTTCAAGCGTGTGCACTGCAGAAGCAGCATGTATTGACCAGCTGCGTCACTGCTGGATCCACGTAGTAGCATAAAAAATATTAAATTAGCCTCGATAGGTTTCTCGCGCATAAATGCCGCATTCGGAAACTGGCTAACAGGCACTGGGCCACGGTAGTAAAGCGCGAAGTCTGGGAGTCGATAGGCACTGCCACTCAATGCACTTAATAGCATGCAAGTTACTGCGTTCATTCACCTGAACTTCAGGATAGTAGGCTGATAATTGCTCAAGGAAAAAAAAACATATGCAGCTGCACACGTACTTATCACCTTGAGCCGGAGTGCACGGGGCGCCGACAGGTTCACTCGCCCCCAAGGAATGCGTTTTTTTGTTAATAGCACACCATGTTTTAATGGCGCGTTTTATGACATTTAATATTTACTTGAAACTGTTTCTTGATATGACGACGTAATTATTTCGTTCGAGTAGAAAGAAGTGTGGTAAGTTGTGTCAATCTTGCGCGGTCGCGTTGGTGGGCTTAGAATAGCGTACATTAAGTGTGCTAAATGCCATATGCTTTTTCATTGCATCATGCATGTGTCATGTTTCATGAGGTAGTACATGATCGCGAAGCTTGTTTGGAAAGAAGCAGCCGCAGGCGTTCTACTAACAGACACGTGGCGAGATTGAGAGGGGGACGCGGTAATGAAAAGTGTTTTCGTTATTCATGCATGCGATATGTAACTAAACTTGGTGCAAATATGAAATTCCTACGCTAGTTTCAGTAATTCCTTTTATTTATAGCTATACCTGGTGCAGTTCTGGGTAATTATAATTAAAACCGTCGTCAAGTCCCCCCAAGGTCTCAAATAATTGAGTAGATAGTGCGCAGTTTTTTTATGCCAGCATGTACATAAAGCCCTGTTCTGTACGATGACGCGATTAGTTATTTTTCTATATGATCAGTACTTATGCATGCATAGTTACATGAAAACGTTTCTTACAAGAAATAACTAACACAGTACTGCACGTGTAGGGAAAAAAATCGAGAGATTTATTACGCTCCTCAACGTCTCAGGAATAGTTTGCTACAAATGGAATTATTTGATTTTCATGCGAATTACGAAGGTGAGTGATCCAGTCGCAGAAAATGTGAGAGGTCACAAAACGCACCTTAAATTTTATTCCCATCGTTTATGGCATCTTCGCTTTCGCTCTGGTCAAAGAAATGCGCCACTGAAATCAAAGAAATTACCTCACAATTTTTGGCGACCACACTTCTAAAAAGCGTAATTTATAAATTTCTACTCAATATTTTGCTATAATTTTTCGTCACGAAACTAGACTTCAGGGCTAGGAAAGAAAATAATTCCAGAAATCAAAAATTTTCACCAAATCGACCAGCTTAACAGAGGACAAGTCGGCCTGGCTGGTGCGTGGTCATGCGGCTAAAAACAGCGCTAAGCGAGACAGGAGATCAGGGACACGACGCTGTCCCCACTTTTCGCACAGCGCGACACGTACGTATGTCAGCAGACGATGAGCGCATGTCTGCTCCGACGAAACAAGGCCAGCACTTCCCCTCACTATTGTCCCGAAGTAAATCATTCCGGCTAGTGCAGAGTGTCAAAACTTGTTTTATTCAATGCCTAGCGCATAAATAAAAGGCAGGAACGCTTTCTACATGTTTACTACTAACCATATATACAATACAGTGGCAAACTATTTCTCTGTATAGGCCGCACGTGGCCAACGCGAGCTCGTGTACTTCAACAAATTACAAAGTTGGAAGCATCTGCCATTGCTATGATTCGCAAAAACTGGAAACGCGCCTACAAGCCTTGAAACCCCGCGCTCAACACCTATCCGCGACGCCACTCCCAGACCTTTTGCCTACCACGAGCTCGCTAGCGACTGCAGCGCCACCTCGTTTGTTTACAATCATGCAGGAGGTCTATAAAAGAGCTGCGCTCCTTCGCCGGGACAGTCTTATACACCTGTCACAGGGGCATTTCGAGGGCCCTCGAACCGATAGTCTATCGACTCAAAGGCGATCGAGCGCTGCTACACGGGCAGTTTCAATGGCGATCGAGTCAATAGCCTATCGAGTCAACGGAGCAGCACGGAACTCCATCGAGATATACAACGCATTCTTGGCTTAACCAAGCTAAGCCTGGCCATTTTTCTATTGGTATGCTGTTTCCTGAAAATGTAAGCAAATTGTCTTCATTTGCGACGTCTACCAGATTCGATAATGATTCGAGATTGATGTTTTGTTTGAGTTCCCAGTGTACTCGGGAGAAAAGCAGCGTACAACATTCCGTTGCGTCGGCAGGCAGTCTATCGGAATAATAATAATTTTCTTGCTCCGCACGTAGTTTGCCTATACAGCACCAAGAACACATGAAAAGAGCGCGTTATAGAACTCGCATGCGTGCGTTAAATTTACCTAGAATTAGCTAAAAGTAGCATATTAAAGAGCGTGCGGTACACTGTCACTCTTCTGAATATTCTGTATATCAGATATTCGGGCGCCAAGGGAATACTCTACTTCTGTCTAAGTGAGAACAGTGTCAAAAACCCATGCTGGAATTCCGTTTATATGCACTTACGTTCTAACACCGGGTTGAGGCATGAGTTCTGGAGCTGCCGAACCTCGATTTCGAAGCCGGAATCCGTCCTGAATCCATCGGTGATGAAGTACAAGTTTATCGAGTCTTGATTGAAGTCGTAGGTTCCTGCACAGAGTATTCAGACTGCATGCCATGTACTCACGCGAAATATGCAGTCTCTGTGAATTCGCGCAGTCGCTAAACGAGGCCTTAGAAAACAAGCTAGCATGAATGCGAGCGAAAAATCTCTCTTTCTAGGCGTCTAGCACGGGCTCAATTAGTCATTTCCTCTCAATGCACAATTTGTTACTTTCAACTTAAAGATCCAGTAGTCGTGCAATACGGATGACTGAATAAATGCTACCACTCAAAACCAGAAGTAATCATTGCGCAACGTATGGCAAATCTGAATTACCTGAAGCCTGAATAAAAAAAATAAGGAAACGTGCTGATCCCACCAGAATGGTGCAAGTTTTTTTGTTTCTTGGCAGACGTACAGATCAGATTTGCTTCTTTTTTGCATGCAAGCAACCTTCTGTAAATCTCGGCCTTTTTCCCATCATTGGCACAACTGCTTGTGAATGGAACATAATACTTGCAAGACCTGCTGTTGGATTCGGCAAACCTATTGAACTGTAATTTCAGTAACACATCCGCGCCGATATCAGTTTTGCCGCACGCTCATGCCAGAACAGAAAATTAACGAGACGATCAGACATCTGGTACAGCACTTCTGCCAAAGCAGTTGGATTTGCCCTAGATGATTTCTATGCTTTTACTCTATTGAATGCTTTTACCAGAGTCCTGCAACACTCCTACGGGTTCTGCTTTTACTCAAAGCCGAAGCTTCACACACGTGGGAAAATTTTTTAGGAGGATGAGGTGGGCAGGGGTGGTTCTAGGGTGGCAGAGGGTGGGTGGGTAGCCCCCTAACTATGGTGGGGAGAAGGCTGGTGGGTGCTGCTTCTGGAAGGTAGAGGCTTCACTTCAACAGACTTTAGATTCCCGGGGTGGGAGGGGGGGGGGGGTGTAAAGTGGCACTGCTCTCGCAGTAAAATGGACACAAGCATGGAAACTCAAAGATATTAACGTATAATCTCACTGATTTCTGTAACAGTAAGGAAAGCCAGAAGCGCCCTGGTAGCACAATGCGCAAGCAGGTGGTGACTGCACCACGGGCGGGAAACGTCACGCAGTCGAAATCCATGAGAGAACGCACGTCCTGTAATTTTATAGAAAGGCTCAGAGACTAGAAGAGGTTGCAAATGTAGGTCACGTAATGGAACCTGGTGCAACAAGCATACTGACGTGCCTGACTGCTGAGTCGAAAAGGAAGCGGTACACTGAAGGAGTGCTTGGTGGCGTCCGTTTTGGCCACGCAGCATAGAACGCCAATGCGCAACCACATGTACCGTGCTGCCAACAAGGCGCTAACGAACGAAGTGCGAAGCGAGGTCACGGGCACATGGACAGGTGAAAAATGTGCGAGCGTAACAGAGCCGGACGAACCGAGTAGGCATTACTGCTCCGTCGTCCGTGAAAGCCGCACTTTCACGCGTGGCGAGCTAGTCGCCTCGCCGTGGACGCGTAAAGCCGGAACGTTGCGGCAACACAACGCGTATATATATGCCACTCTGTACGCATTCTCCAAGGGCGCGCCGAGCGGCGTACTCACGGCTGCCGGCGTAGCGGCCGCAGACCCTGCTCCTGTCGGGCATCTCGAGGTAGTCTTTCCTGCAGCCGAAGCTGTTCTCGAGGCTGAAGCGCCTGAAGAGCACCTGGAGACGGCACACGTTGCGGTTCAGCCGCAACACCGTGTAGCGGCAGCGCAGGTTGGGCCCGTAGCCGCGCGGGTAGCCCGGCGAGCGGATCAGCGACGACGCAGCCGCCAGCCTCTGGTCGCACACGCCTGCCACGAGAGTTGGCGGCATGCAGTTGGCACAGGCCGGCTTGTTGCGGCGCGAGCCGCAGAGGATAATGAGACAAAATAAAATCTCGTTTGCCGGCAAAGTGAGGGCGTGGAACTGCGGCGTACAGTGTGCGTTAACTTTGTGCAGAGCGCTCGAGCAGTGAGCTCTAGACAATAAAAACTGAAATTAGATAGCAGCCCGTGGTTTTCGGCAAGGTGTCGCTTTGTTTGCAGGGCCGTGCGCCACTCGAGTGCTCTACTCAAGGGTAACGCAGACTGCACACATACCTCTAGAGACCAAGGGTATACGAGTTTAGTGTATGTGACATGCGAGCTTTTGCACGTGGCTTGAGTAGTCACATATTTTATACAGCATTTAAGCTTCACTGCTTTTTATGTCCTGAACCAAATTCCCATCGGCACAATGATTTACTTTCCTTTGACTTCTCAATACCTTAACTCCTGGCGTGTGTTTGCTGAGCCGCGCACTATGTGCGTTTTGCCACTCACAGTGCGCGTGTCTTAGGCTTGCATGGTCATGAATGTAAGCATGCAATGCTCGCGCAAGGAAGCTGCCAGCAGAGTGTACTGTAGAAGTCGCGACACTTACCTTGCCCGTGATTGCTGCACCTAGGTACTATCATCGTGAGTAAGTCAGAGATCCCTGCGAGCGCTTGCCGAACTGCATCGGCGCACCACCTAACGGAAAAATGCCTGATGTCGAGACCGGCGGAGTGTGCACACGTGACCCGCCGCTTGGGTCGCGCAGTGAGCGAGCCGTGCGCTTCCGTGGTTCTGTACATTACGCCATATATGCAGCACTGTCGCTTAGTGGGCACCCATGGTCGGCGTCAAAGTGGGAGAAGAAACAGCGGTGCACTTTAAATCACACCATCGATCCGCATTCGGGGCTGGCTAGCAGAAGCGGCGGCTCGCTCAAATACCTCTGTCTGAGAGCGCAACAAGTTCGCCGGAAGGAATGAGCACACCAGCGGGTCGTGCGTGAAGCCCATGTGCTTCATTGGTCACATGTTCTAAAGGGTCGCATGCCATTTGTGTTACATCGTTTGTCCCTGTCTTCCTTGCGCAAATGCGTATCTAAAAAAAACGAAGCGCATGCGCACTGTGTGGGTCTCGAAACGAAAAGCTGTGGTGTAACGCCGAGATGCAGTAGTTCAGCACGCGCTCGCAGCGTTCTCGCGCGTTTGCTCACGGCAGGTAGTACTGCCCCCGTCAAAAGTATACAGCCCACAGGGTTTGCTTCTAAGCTGTTTAGCGGGGCTGCCTAACAAATCTAGGAGTCCAAAGTTGGGAGGATAGAAGACGCGATGTCATTCCTCTTTCTAGAGGTCACGTCGCTGAGAATGCACAACGCGGCCTCACAAGCAAACCCCTTGGGCCGTATACTTTTGACGGGGGCAGTACGTGTATGCGATTTGAACGAAACACGGTATGTTTTCAAGCTTCGTGAGAGCAAATGGCGCGTGCTTGGTTAGGGTGCGAAGGAGCCAAGCCAGCGGCTGTGCAGCAGTATAGCGACGCCTCTCAGCTGCGACAATCGGACAGTTGGCGGCAGCAGCAGAGGAGAGCAGGGGGAGGGAGCAAGCGAATGACGGTGAGCCTGCGTAGTCGACTCGTCTCTGCTGCTCTGCCGAGTTGGTGTCAACCCTGGCGCTGTCTCTCGCCAAAGGGAAAACAGCGTCATCCCTTTCTACCGCTGGCAGCAGCGCGGTGTGCGACGATGGAACGATTCGTGCCTTACTGTAACGACCGTCTGTGTTTCAGTGAAGCCTGCCAGCAGTTCTTAAAAGCAGGTCTTTCGAGGTAAAAAATATAGTTTTGCGTGATAGTATACCAGTGTTAGCGGACTTTAGAAAATAGGTGAATCATGTTAGCTAGTAAACTGGTCAACTAAATTCTCAGTACTAGTACTCGTTTTTCTGCGCTAAATGTTTTGCAAGCAAAACCAATTAGTTCGCCCAACTTTCCGTTATTTGAACTATTACAATTAGGTGCCTGGTTGTGAT